>NC_056741.1:878987719-879287719 GCF_019279795.1 Protopterus annectens
GATCTCAGGGCTCAAGAGTCGTGGTATCTGAACCAGCAGATTTTCTGTTGTTTTGAGATTAGAGTTAATTGCTAGATTTTACATATATAATGTCTTTAATTGGTGGTTTCCTGACCAGGTGCAAGCTTACTAAGAAATGTTAATGTAGAGTTTCTGTTGGCCTGGGAAACCAGGGAATCATTAAGAATGATTTAATCTAAAATGAGTCAGCAGGCTGTATTATCAATTTAAAGGACTTTCTCAGAGACAGAGGGAGAGCATTTTGCATTTGTCTTCAGAACTGACCACTCACCAGCACATGCTTTGCTCTGCCTGTATGTAAGTAGGATCTTAGACTTTAGTGTCTCTCGTAGAAATAGATAGAAAATAGTAAGTTTAGTCTAGCTGTTTTCTGTATTTATGTCAGACTATTCTACAGCATTATTTTAAGCATTTCCTGTGATCTCTGAACTCCTGAGTCGCACTGTTATTAAATATTTTAAACCTTTCAACTGTGGCTGTTTTGTATAGAGATAATTTAAGCTCTAGAGTACATTGCATGTATATAGTGATACTGTACAAAGTCACTCCAAATAAGTCTTTCTGCTCAGTCACAGTTTGGATAATAGTATTGCACAGTAATAATTGGACACCCTTTGGTAAGGGCCTTTTTTGTAGCTGGTAAGTAAGAGTCCTGGTTGCAGTGATTACTACCCTATAGCCTGGACAGAGGGGGCACAGCTAGTGAACCTGTGCCAGCCTTCCCCAGGAGTGTTTGTGTGGTTATATATAAATCATATCTGTGTGTGTGTGTGTGTGTGTCAGCTACTTGGGCAGGGACATGAAGCACTGGTTGGACAGAGAGAGTGCTAGGAGGACTTGGCTTGAGACCCTGGCTAAGGACCTCCACTCTATAGCTGTGCCAGTGGGGAGTCTTATTGGGGATCTGGAGAGAGGGAGAAACCAGTCCCAGACTGACTGTGATCTCTATGTGCTCTTAAGTGAAATTGTAGTTTACTATGTGTGTATTTGTTTTTCTTCCCAATGTGGACGCCCCTCACTGGTGTTAGTGGTGAGGATTGAGGCTCCTTGATTATTGGTCCAGTGCACAGGCATCACAGAGAGTACTTTCATTCTCCCTGGAGCAGCAACTAGTGCACAATCAAATTTTCACTGATAGTGTTGCAGAATTTTTGATTGTCAGTGAGGCACTGTCTTTCATCCTAAATTGAAATCTCTTAACATCTTGGAAGATAACTCATCCTTAGTAGATTATTTTTTTTTCAAAGCTATTCTTAATTGATTGCAAATCATATCATTAATCACAAGAAGCTTGCATAGTCTTCAGGGAAACCTATATCAATGTTTAAACTGTTATTGTTTTAGAACTGGCAATTACCAAAGTTTTGTCATAATAAAAAATCACAACCTAAATACCAAATTTTTCTTGATTTGTTGCTGATACAGTACTCAGCATTATATGTTCATCATATTGATCACCTCTGCATTAGCCGTAACTATACGAATTTTATCCTGTGTAGAATATAACAGCTGGACAGCTTTAGGGCGTCTTCCATGTTCCCAAACTGTCGAGCAGCTCAAGCTGAGCTGACTAAAGGACAAGTTTGAGAGTGAAGACCTTCAGAGCTTTACTGCTGCCTAAGAGTATGCTCTTCTGAGGCTTTCAAGGATTGACAGTCTGCTTCTGCTTACCTTTGCTAGGCAGATAAGTTTCCTTTGGGGAAAAAACTTCCATTTTCTTAATTTTGTTGATGTTTTATTACTTTTCTCTTCAGGAAACTTATTTTAAAGCTAAGAGTGTTGTGTTTTAATGGACTGTCTTGAGACTGTAATATACATTTAAACCGAGTGCTTGTTTTTTTGTCCGTTTAAAAATGGTATAAAGTAACTGAAAACATATTTTCTATGGAGAAATTTTTTAGTTTACCTTTGTGGTACTGGCATAGTGTTAGAGTGCTTTTTACAGTGTTTTGCTGTCAAAAAAGTAAGTTTTGTGAACTGGTACTGTTTACTAGCAGTTGCTACCTGTCATCGCCAGGAAAGATGCACTATTTCTGGTTTGACCATGGAACAGATTGCCAGTCCCATGGTTTGTTCTTCATCCAGCCACAAAAAGAAAAAATTAAGCATACAGCCTGTACCGCTACATCAGGATAGCAGTTTGCTTCAGCCGCAGGTGGGTGACTCTGCTATGGCAATTTGTTGTACCTCGGACCACTCATCTTTTACCCGTGTATCCCTCTGGTGTAGCACCTACACCCAGTGTGAACCGGGGTTAGGCATGCCCCCTGCAGCTGTTGGGATCCCCTTAGTGAGGAAAGTAGAGCCACTCTTGTTGGCCCTGGGAGAGGGAACAGGTAAGGTTTCCCTGTTGTATCAGAATGCTGTGCCCATCCCGAGGGAAGCTGCTGTTACCATTAGTAACACTGTTGGCCTTATTTTTCTTGTCTAAAAGAAACAGAAAACCAAACATGTTTCTACTTCTCGGTTTTCTTTGGATAGGAGTAGTTTCTATTTCTGCCTTAGGGTTTAATTCAGACTGTTGAGCCTTCTTGTAAAGTAGTTTCTGGTAAAATAAAGAAAGGATTCCTCTTTTCCTGAAGAGATTCAAGATTCTGAGTCTGAACAGGAAGATGCAGGTATACAGTTTTTCCCCTCGGATTTCTGATTCAGACTTGGAGGAGAGCTCAATTTCTGATTCTTCCTGTGGGGAGTTCTCCTTCTCTGAGGCTATTGCTAGAATGTGTCAGTGTTTTCAGTGTGAGAACACGGAGGTCTCTTGGTTCCTCATAAAGTACTGAGTTGTTACATAAAACTTTCAGGAGCCAACACCCATTCCTCCTGTTCTGTTTTACAGGATGTGTGTGTTACTGTTTGCAATGTTCCTGATACCTGGCCAGCTGCCCCTGAAAAGGAAGATGGGCTGGATAAAGTTTCTCAGTCTTTCAAACTTTTTTATACTATTCCCAAACCTGACCCAGCAGCTGTAGCTTTAGTTGATCCCACTGCAGATCAGCACTTAGTTAACTCCAATCCCATTTTTCTGATAAGAATGGAAAAAAAATATTGACAGGTATGGAAAAATGTATACTTCTGTGACTTTGATTTTCAGAATTTTGAATTGTCAGGTTCAGATGTTAAAGTTTGATTTGACAAATTGTGAAAGTATGAATGTTTTATATGCAGTTTCTTCTTATGAGGAAAAACTGCTTTAAGTAACTTAGTTTTTTTCTGTTGAACAGGTCACTACTCATTGTTTACAGTTTGTATATGACTCTTGATGGTTCTTCAAGGGCTATGGCCACTGCTACTGTTTTGAGGAGGTTTGCATGGTTGCATTCTCAGAACCTCCCAGATGATGATAAAAATTAGATTTGTAATTCTCCCATGGATAAAGATTTTAGTGTTTTGCCCCTCTGCTGCAGAGGTGATCAGTAAGTGTGATGAAAGGGGCAAGCTGATCTTGGGAACCTTTTATGATTTTTCAGCCCTCCTTTTCCAAATTTTCCAAGGGATTTTCTATTTCCTCATCCAATTGTAGCAAAAAAACAGTATATAAACAGTTTTGGCATAGTACAGATAAACAGATGTTTAAGAAGAAATGGAAAGGTCCTTCCAAAAAAGTCTCAAACCTCAGAAAACCAAGGACAATCCAACAAGTTTGAATGAGTACTCAAGAGACCTCGTGACCCCCCTCCTGCTTTTTTTCCTGAAAGACTGAATCTCCATGTTTTTCTTTGGCAACAGTTTGTTTCAGACAAATAGGTTCTGAAAATCATTCATTATGGTTGTAGATGCAGTGGAAGGAAATTTCTCCTTTCCAGGGGTCATTCTTCGTCCTCCAGATCATATTCTTTTGTTTCCACCGGTTCTTCATCACATACTGCTCCAAAGAATGATAGAATGAAGTCTTCCTTCAGTGGTGGGAAGGGGGTTTTATTCAAGAATGTGTTCCTAGTGCAAAAGAAATGCTTGGAGACCAGTTCTAGATCTTTCTTTCCTAAATCTGTTTGTGTTGATAAACAAATTCAGAATAATATACCTCCTCTTCCTCTTTCAAGTTTCCTGGCAACACTAGACTTAAACAATGTTCGTCATCATATCCTTAATTTATCCAGAATTCAGATGGTTCTTAAGGTTTTATGTGTGTGGATCACATTATCAGTTCTCTGCCTTACCCTTTGCACTATCCATTGCACCCAGAGTGTTTACAAAATGTCTTTCTCGTGTTATAGCTCGTTGCAGGCTACATGGTGTCTATAGTTTTCCATATTTTGATGGCTTGCTTACCTTTGCAGGAGTCTTTTTCAAAGTGTCAGGAATCTTTTCTTTTGGTGAGAGATCTCTTACACAAGCTGGGATTCCAAGAGAACATTCAAAATCTTTATTGATTCCACCACACAAGATAATGTTCCTGGGATGTCAACTAGACACATGATGTCTAAGAGCTTTTTTCCACAGGAAACAATACATCTCTATCTAGACCTATTTCTGAGGTATTCCATTCAGATTTTAGTCACTGCCAGAGAATACCTCAGGATTCTGAGTCTCATTGCATCTATGATGATCATGATACCTGTGACAAGACACTACATAAGAAAGATACAGTGGTATCTGAATCTCTTTGGTCCTAACATCAACACCCTTTATCTTTTAAAATCTCAGGGCTGGGGTTTGTCAGAAGAGAAATTTTTTGGTGGAGGCAACAAATACTCTTAAATCCAGGTCTCTCCTTCTCCCTCCTTGCTCCAAAGCAGTCAGTCACCACAGACACTTCAGACATTGGGAGCAGTTTCAGGAGGAATAAGTGTGCAGGGGGTGAGGGACACCAAGGACAGATGCAAGCACATACTTATCAAGGAGATGCTTGCCTTGATCAAGGCATTTAACTCCGAATCATCCTTGGGCCCTGGGGCCCTCTTCAAGTGGTTACACACAATACCACAGTCATGTGGTACATCAACAAGCAAGCGGGAAAAAGGTCATACCTCCTTTGCAGACTAGCCATGCTGGCTTGGGATATAGCTTTACAGCACAGTGTCACCCTACAGGCATCTTACACTCCGTCAGAGCAAAATTGTGTGGCAGACAAGCTCTATAGGACCAGGGTAGACCCTCACGAATGGAAATTAGATTGGGGGGAGGGCTTCTAGTTTGATTTGTCTGTGGGAGTTCCTCAAGTACATCTCTTTGCCTCTTCTCTGAACAGTCAAGTGGTAAGATTCTGTTTCAGAACTCCATGCAAGAAGGCCTGGAAGGCAGACACCTTTTTTCTTTGGACAGGAATGTTAATGTATGCTTTTATACCCTTTCTATAATATCCAGAATGTTTCTGAAGATTCAGAAGGAATTCCCCAAGATCATTGTGGTGACTCCCTTTTAGCATAGGTAGTTGTGGTTCTCTTTGCTTTTGGAAATGGCCAGGGGCACTTACCACATGCTTCCTCACAGACTGGACCTACTCACACAAGAACAGGGGTGTTTGATACATCCCAGCATCAATCAATTTGAATGATAGGGTTTTAATTCATTTTTGGCACCTATTTACTGAGGAAGTGCAGCAACAAGAAAGCCTGCTACTCGAAAATCGTATATTAGCAAATGGAAAAGGTTTTCTAGTTTGTGCCAATAACATAGCCAGCACCTATTCAGGACTAGTTGTTCTTTGGTTCTACAATATTTGGGTGAATTTCTATCCTATGAACTTTCTTATTCCTCTGTCAAGGTTCATTTATCAGCCATTTCATCATGTATGGCCATGGATCCTCCTCTTTCAATACAGTCTCATCAAAATGTTCTTGAAAGAGATTTTGCACAGGAGTCCTCCAAGAAAACCAGTAGCCCCTCCTTGTGATTTAAATTTTGTATTTGAGAAGTAACAGTTGTGCCTTTTGAAACGGCTAATCTAGCTGACTTCAGGTTCTTAACATGGAAAATGATTTTACTGATTGCTCTGACCTCTGCAAGAAGGTTATCTGAGTTGCAGGCTCTTATGGTGAGTGAACTCTTTCTCATTTTTGATAGGGACAAGGTTTCGTTGAGAACTAATCCTTATGTTATGCTTAAAGTGGTATCAGAGTGTACTTTTAAGCCAAACTATCCATCTCTCCATTTCCTTTATTGAGCCTAAAATGAGGGAGAAAAGGGATCCTCCATACCTTGGATGTCCACAGACAACTCGGGTATTATCTTGACAGAACTAAATCTTTCAGATCAATTGTTAATTTCTTCTGAAGAAAGGACAACCTGTGTCAAGGCAGATTATTTCCAAATGGCTGTTTTAAGGCTATATTACCTTTTGGTATACTCATCATAACAAAACTACTCCAGGCAGGGTCAAGGCCCACTCTACCAGGGACTTTGCTTCATCTGTGCCCTTTTGGAAAGGGCTGAGTTCTAGAAGACTTTTAGAAGCTTCTACTTGTTCTTACTTTTACAAAGCACTATAAGCTTCATTCCTTCTCTAGGTCAAGATCAGGCTTTGCTAGGACCATTTTTCAGGGGCTGCTGGATTTTTTTTCCCTTCCACTTCCCAGATGTAGTTAGCTATGGTAATCTACCAACCTAGCTAAGGCTACTGAAGCAATCCTCAATATGATGAACACAGTACAGTTGTGCAAGTTAAAATTACCATAACAGCAGTTATTTGAATGATCACTGCTGCAGTATCCTCTCCTTCCCTCCATTCTTTTTTTGTGTGTGTATTTTTTTATGTCAAGGTGTGGACATTATTTTTTTGTTGTTCCTAGCATTTGTCCTTTCAGGGCTCAGCCTCCTTCTCTTTGCTGGCAGGAAAGCTCTGAAGGGCTTTGCACCCAAATCATCTCGAGCTGCCTGATAGTTTGAGTGTATGGAAGGTGCCCTGAAGCTTTGGAAGCTGGCTAGTTGTATGCTTGGCAAGATATAACCCATATAGCTAAGGCTACTGCAGCAGTGATCGTTTGAACATCTACTGTCATGGTAAGTTTAACTTGCACCACTGTACTGTCCTATTGATTTCTCCCCTCCCAGGCAGGTTCTAATAAAATATACTCATATGCACATTTGTTTTACCAGTAATTTCCTTAACCCACACCTGTAGGAGTAAATGGATGCATCTTATCAAGGACAATGATTTGAAGTATAGGTTCATAGGTAGGTACTAGGCTATTGGTCCTAGGGCCTATATAAGCCTAGCCAAAAGGTACCCTGGCTTTCGCCACCCAAGAAAATTATTTTCCTGTTCCACTGTCAAGCAGAGCCACAGAAATTACCCCCGGGGTGAATTTCCTATCTCCCATCCAATCATCAAGATTTTTCTTGAAGAGTACTAATGAGGAGCTTTTGTTTGATATAGATAGTTTGTTCCAGAGTATGGGAAGTCTCTGGGATAGGAATCTATCCCTCCAGCATGTTCTGTTTATTGTGGTGACAAGGTTTAGGTCCCTAGAGCATGTAGCTCTGTGGGATTGGGATTTCTTTAAGTGGAGCATGTCCAAAAGCTCTGGGTTTGACATAGCTTTGTGTGTTAGGCAGATATTGCCTCTGAGTAGGCGATATGCGACCGAGTAAAGCTGCAGTTTTTTGAGACGGTCTGCATAGGGCATCTGTTTGAGGACGGTAATCCTCTTTGTGAGGTATTTCTGCGGCCTTTCCAGTTGTTGTAGATGTCTTATGAGGTACATAACAAAAAGGGCGTTGTACTCTATAATGGGTCTAATGAGTGACAAGTAGAGGGGAACAATGACCTCTTTTTTTCCTGGATGAGAAACCTTTTGTGATGAGGTGTGCCACGGAGAAGGATTTCCTGACAACTGTGGCGATGTGATTATCAAAGGAGAGACTACTGTCCATCTGTGTCCCAAGGTCTCTTAGCACATTTTCAGTGTTAAGTAGACTACCGCCTATGTGGTAGTTCATGGCTACAGAGTTTTTACCAAAAGGGATGACAGTGCACTTTTTGGCATCGAGCTTGAGACCATGGCTTTGACACCAGGCATCTGTCTCGGTGAGGCCCTTTTGTAGGATATCTGCATCTTTTGGGGTTTTGATTATGGCTCCTAGTTTGCAGTCATCTGCGAGCTTCGGTAGCCAAAGACAGTCTGTGTTAGCCTGTACTTCAGAGAAGTAGATACCAAACAGGAGAGGACCCAGGACTGAACCCTATGGTACTCCACTTGTCACTGGACTGAAGTTGGATTTGGAGTCTGCTACTTTCACAGTGTGGGTTCTGTTAGTGAGCCATTTGGCAACCCATCTTGTGACATAGGGATTTATACCTAGTTTAGTGAGTTTATCTATAATTCCAGAGTGGGGGATAGTGTCGAAAGCCTTGGCGAGATTTAGATAGGCTGTGTGAACCACCTTCCCTCATCTATGGCTTTGGCGTCCACTTCAAAGAAGACTATCAGGTTTAGGAGACATGATCTGCCTTTTACAAACCCAAACTGGGTGGGGTACAGAGTTTGGAGATTACCAATATCCTTGTTTATAAGTTCCATGATGATACGTTCCATAGCCTTGCAGACCAGGCTCGTCAGGCTAATGGGGTAGTAGTTTCCGGGGTCTGTGGTGGCTCCCCCTTTGTGGAGTGGGATAACAGTTGCTGTGCGCCATTCAGTGGGCACATAGCCTGAAGTGAGGCTATGATTGAACATGGTACTTAGGTGGGGTGCCAGTTTGTTCTGTAGTTCATGTAGAACGCAGCCTGGGATGTTGTCAGGTCCCATGGATGCTGTGTTCTTGGCTTTAGAGAATTTTTTTTTTTTACCTATGCAGCCGTGATTACAGGAACTTTGCATTTTTTCGGTATAGACGTGAGCCCTTTAGGGGATGAGAGGGGGGTAAAGTTAGCACTGAATCTATCTGCCAGGATGTTGGCAATACCAGTTGGTTCTGTATATTTAGTGCCATTGTGTTGTAACTCAGAGCAGATCTGAGTGTTGCCATTGAGATTCTTGACATAGCTATAAAATGCTTTGTGGTTGTGTTTAGAGTCTGTGGCGAGTTTGTTTTCATAACTAACTTTGGAGGATTTTATGAGGGATCTCAGCTTCTTACTGAGGCTGACCAGGGAGTTCCTCCAATCATGGGATTTTACTTTTTTCTGCAATAGTTTTTCTTTCTTTTGTTGTAGAGTTTGTTTATGACAGGGGACCGCCAGATTGGCTTTCTTTTTTGGAGGATAGCATCTTGGTTCTGTTAGGGGTTGCACGATCCATACACTCGTGTAAGTGCTTATAAAGTGCATTAGTGTAGGATTCAGCAGTCATACCTCTATTGTCTGTCAGCATGGGTGTCGTGAAATTCGCCACTTCTGTCTTAAGAAGTGTGAAGTTAGCTTTGGAGAAATTTTTTATGGTGGTTTCCCTAATGGGAGGCGGGGGTGTGGATGTCTAGGGTGATTAGCTTGTGGTCGGATCTGACCAACGAGGAATTGACCTCTGGTGTGGAGCACCGGTTGTCCAAGTTGGTAATAACTAGGTCTAGGATATTGCTGCCCCTGGTGGGGGTGTGGATAAGTTGATCCAAGGCACTGGAATTTATGAATTCCAGAAAACGTTGAGCACAAGAGTTGGTAGATGAATAGTTTTCCCAGTTAATGGTGGGATAGTTGAAATTGCCCATTATTAGGGTGTTGGGTTGTACCCTAATATTTTCCAGTGTATCAAGAAATGAGGAGTGGGAATCCTGGGGCATGGTGGGGAATCTGTAGCAAGCTACAATTTGGATTGCTGTCTTGCCCAGAGTTAGTTGCACTTGGTTGATTTCTGATGCATTATGCTGAGCAACTAGCCTGGAAGTGTGGATATCCTTAATGAATATGGACACGCCTCTGCCTTGAACCAGGTCTCTGTCACTGCACAAATGTCGATGTTCTCCATTTTAAGGAGTGCCTCGAGTGATTGCATTCTGAGGTTTAGACTTCTAGCATTGAATAGCATTACCCTCAAATTCTGCTTGCTTGTACCTGTTACGGTGGTGAATTTGTCATTTGAACCTTGCCTAAAAAAAACACTATAGGGGTGGCTAGAGTCTTAGCCAGTATCCGGAATCCTAGGGGCGACAGGTGCAGGCCGTCTCTGGCAAAACATTGTGGTTTGTCGATCATGTCTTCCAAGGCAGACAGATACTGGATCCCCTTAGAATGACACCAGAAGCTTAGCCAATTGTTGAAGTCAATCATTTTGTCGTTCTACTGAGGTATATTGTCCTCTTTCCTGTAACTTCATTCTTCTTCTTATTCTGTATTTCCCTTAATCATTGTAAATATTTGCTGCTTACTCCCTAGAGTATTTTAAAGTTACTTTTCTTATTCTTCTAGCAGATTCCTCATATTGTGAAGCTTATTTTCAACAGGAGTTTCCATCTGACTGCCTTGAAGCTGTACATTAACATTCAGGCAGTTATGCCTGACATACTGTTCTCAGACAATGTAGGCTATAGACCGCTCCTTAACTCGCCTATCATTCTTTCTGTCTTATGTTACTTTTTTCTCCCCAAAGCATATGCCGTCCAGATGTCCTTCAAGAATGCAACTGCAGTCCTGACATATGGGTTGTCCTGCCTCAGGCAGCCCTTCGGTCGGCGAGATTCCAAAGTCTGGGTCCGGCGTCGGCCGATGTCGCCTCCTCCCCAACGTCAGAGTGGCTGGAGTATAAAGGCATCAGCCGACGCCATCTTCTTCAGTCTTTCTTGCTGCGCGGTGCCCGAAGCAGAAGCAGTTCGCAAGTGCCGGTCGGTCAGCTCCTATGTTTTCAGTTACCGAAGTCATCTAAAAGCTAAGTACCCCGTTGGGGAACATTTTTTCTTGCCTCAGCCGATGTCAGAACAAATTGAGAAAGTTAATAATTGTTTGTCTTGTGGTAAACAAATACCTCTTAAGGACTTCCATTCTTACTGCCTCCCTTGCCTGTGCCCAGACCACGACGTCTCGGCCTGTGCTGCCTGTGCTTGCTTTAATAAGCGCACTCTCAGGCGCCGGGCAGAGTTTGGCAAAGACTTTTTTGGCGAATCCTACGCTTACAACATGCCGTCAGAACAACCGACAGCACTAACTACCAAAAAACGAAAGGACCGGGACCAACATCCTCGGCCTGCGTCTTCCACCGATATAATGCCTAAGCCCTCCGCGAGTGCTTCGGTCCCTTCGGAAGCGGTAGTTCAACCGCTCCAGGCCGACGACACCTAGTTAACTCTTCCCTCGGTCTTGGAGACTACACCGGTGCCGGTTGTTGATTTTCCTTCGGAAACCGAAGTTCTGGATCTACCCGACACCATTCCCGTGGACAAAGTTACCCCTGCACGTGGGGTAGCTAGGCCTCCTGTATCCATGTCAATCAAGGCCTTTGCACGTGCTAAGGCCGCCAGCCAGGCCAAGGCCCATCCTAAACCTACTTCTCGGGCCCCTTCTTCTGAAAGACAAATTATGTCTCTGGCTGCAGATCTTATCTCTCTTATCAGGGGGTCTCAGCCTCACCCAGACAGAGGTTCTCAGCCGCCTGCAGAAAAAAGGCCTAGAACTGAGCAGGCAGACAACCTCTCTTCAGATGAAGCCTCTGGGGATTCAGAGCATTCAGACACCCAAGAAGAATCCTTCCAGGCCTATGAGGACTCTGATGCTGAGGAATCTATTCCCTCTGCCTCTCCTCCTGAGGATTTTTCTTTCGGTGAAGTCCTCTACTCCATGAGGGAACATTTTAAGTGGCAGGGTCAGGAATTTTCTTATTCTAGGAAAAGGCTACGTACCTTCCTTAAGTTACCCCAGCACAGACCTTTAGCTATCCCTCCAGTTTTGGATGTCCTGGATGATGTTTTCTCCGACTCCAGTGCTTCCCCTGATTCTCTCCCTCCTGCTCCTGTCAAGCCAGACAGATATTACAGGGTTCCTGAAACTCACAAGCACCTCTTTAAGGCCCACTCTGTGGATCTAGAAACTATTTCTCAGGGTCCCAAAGGAGTGGCTACTTCCTCAGCCAAAAACCCTTTGCCCGCAGACAGGGAATCAAGGTCCCTGGAGAGATGGGGCAAAAAAGTTTATACCTCTTCCACCCTTGCCATGAGGTCACTTAACTGCCTTTTTCATATGTTTCAGTACCAGGATTATTTACTGGATGATTTGCAGAAAAAGATAGCCTCTCCTGAGCCTATAGATAGAAAGGCATTGCAGGATTTGGTTCATAATACCCAGCAGGTTAGTAATCATTTTCTACAGTGTGGTTATGATGCATTGGAGGCTTCATGTAGGGCAGCTATGACAGGGGCTGTTATCCGTAGACATGCTTGGTTGAAAGAACAGCCACTGCCAGATCATGTTAAAGTAAAGCTCCTGGACGCACCTCTGGATAAACAGAAGCTTTTTGGTGCTAATGCTCAGGATGTGTTGAAATCTATTGAGGAGAAGGCAAAATCAGTACAGACAGTAAAGGATTTCCTCCAGGTTTAACCACCAAGGTTCAGCAGGAATTGGCCTTCAAAGAATTGGTCCTTTCCAGACTCTGACAAGTTTCAAAGGGGAAAGAACAGACGTGCACGAGGTAGAGGGCAATACCGAGGCTCCTACAGGGGATGCCAATGGCAACCACAACACCAGAGAAGTGGCACAGGTGGTTCACCTGCACCACAGGGACAATCACAATGACTTTCATTTCACTCCGCCTACCAAGGCTCAGAGAGAAGCACCTCTAGGCGGAAAATTATCTCTATTCTCAAAAAACTGGCATATTATAACAAAGGACAATTGGATTCTGGACATAATAGACAGAGGTTACAGGTTCCATTTCCATACCTTACCAACAGGACAAGGCATGCCAAACCTGCCACAAAATCAAAGGGCAGAGGCACTCATAGAAGTCTCAAAGCTGTTACAAATAAAAGCAATAGAGAAGGTTCCTCCTCAGGAACAAGGCCAGGGATTTTATTCAAGACTGTTCCTTGTTCCAAGAAAAGAAAAACAATGGAGGCCTATATTGGACTTGTCCGTTCTAAATACTTTTCTCATGGTGCCAAAATTCAAGATGCTGACGTTACAGCAACTTCTTCCCATGCTGGGCAAGGGGTCTTGGCTGGTTACTCTGGACCTCAAGGAGGCATACCTGCATGTCCCTATCAGACACAGTTGCAGAAGATGCCTCAGATTTCTTGCAGGAACAGAGCACTATGAATTCTCAGCATTGCCGTTTGGCTTATCTACTGCACCCAGAGTATTCACGAAATGCCTGGCATCAGTAGTGGCACATTGCAGACTCCAGGGGATTCAAATATACCCTTACCTGGACGACTGCCTGATACAAGCAGACAGCAAACAGACCTTGATAAAACACTTGGATTACGTCATTCAGTTGCTGCAGGCTTTGGGATACACAGTCAACATTCAAAAATCAAGATTACTGCCATCCCAAGAGATTATATTTCTAGGAGCAAAACTGGACACACAGCTACAAATGGCTTTCCTCACAGAGGAGAAACAAGAGCATTTAACAGCTTACTTCAAAGGCCTAGCTAAATTAACCCACCTGACCGCAAGGAAGACGCTTAAGGCCCTGGGGTTCATGGCATCTTGCATTCTTCTAATCCCTCTGGCAAGACTGCACATGAGAAAGCTGCAATGGTACCTAAAAAGCTTGTGGTCACAACACAGCCACAACCTAGAAGACATAATACCACTCATAACATGCCTGTAAAGGGAATTTTTGTGGTGGGCTCAAGCAAGTCACTTAAACGAAGGCATGCTTTTCAACAAACCTCCAACAAGTCAAACTATTACAACAGACGCCTCAGACCATGGATGGGGGGCGCACATGGACGGCAGATGCATTCAAGGGCAATGGACTCCCATGGAGCTGCATCAGCACATAAATCAAAAAGAGATGTTGGCAGTGATACATGCAATAGAAGCCTTTGGAAAATCTCTTCAGCAAGGTCATCTGCTAATAAGGACAGACAACACCACTGTCATGTGGTACATAAACAAACAAGGGGCACTCATTCCTACCCCCTCTGCAGACTAACAATGATTCTTTGGGAAAAGTCCCTGAAACTGAACATCTACTTGCAATCCCAGTTTGTTCCGGGCAAGGACAATGTTCCGGCAGACAGGTTGAGCAGAAATTTCTTGGATCCACACGAATGGATGCTACACCCACGCATTTTCTCACAAATAGCATCTGCATGGGGAAGACCAGACATAGACCTCTTTGCATCTCATCTCAATCATCACCTGGAAAGGTTCTGCACAAGGATACACCATCCTCTAGCTTGGAGAACGGATGCTCTTTCCTTCAGCTGGAATGCTCTAACAATTTATGCATTCCCTCCTCTACCTTTGCTCACCAAGGTGTTACTGAAGATCAAGGCAGAACAACCAAGAGGAATCTTGATAGCTCCAGACTGGCCAAGGCAACACTGGTATCCACTACTACTGAGCATAACTCACACCAAACCGTGGCCATTGCCTCAATGGCCCCTGCTCCTGACTCAACACAGTTACAAGACTGTTCATCAGAACCTGCAAACCTTAAAGCTGACAGCTTGGAGAGTTCCATGACTCAGACCCATGACTCCCTCTCCGAAAAAGTTCAGGGAATTTTGCTGGAGGCACGCAGACCTTCCACCAGAAAAACCTATTCGGCCAAATGGAAGAGATTCACCATCTGGAATGTCAACAAGGGCCAGGATGCATCATTGATGAACATACCTCAGATATTAGAATACTTGGCAGAAATGTTTCACAGTGGCCTCTCATACTCTTCCATCAAAATCCACGCTTCAGCTATCTCAGCACATTACAACTATGATCCACCTGTGTTTTCGCATCCCTTGCTAAGACAGCTTCTAAGAGGCATAAAGAATATCAAACCTCCAAGGAAGCTACCAATTCCTGCATGGGACCTCAATTACGTCTTGGAAAAATTAACTCTTCCTCCTTTTGAACCAGCAGCATCTTCAGAAATGCAATTTCTCTCTTGGAAAACGGTTTTCCTGTTGGCAGTCACCTCAGCAAGAAGAGTCTCGGAGATACAGGCCTTCATGGCAGTTCCTCCCTTTCTCATCTTTCATCAGGACAGAGTTTCCCTTAGGACCAATCCTTCATTCATGCCTAAGGTGATATCCAGAGTGTCTCTAAACCAAGCAATTCACCTGCCTACTTTCTTTCCTAACCCTCAAAATAAAGGGGAAAAGCTGCTGCATACTTTAGACATTCACAGACAACTACGCTACTACTTGGACAGAACAAAGTCCACCAGGAAGTCGGACCAACTGTTTGTAGCCTATGCTGCTGGAGTACAAGGAAAAGCAGTCACCAAACAAACTATCTCAAAATGGATTGGACACTGCATCAGATTCTGTTATTCTTTTCATGGAAAAAGTGTGCCAGCTAATGTTAGACCACACTCCACCAGAGCTATGGCCACATCCACAGCTTTTCTAAGAGGAGTGGCTACAAAATATATTCTAGAGGCTGCTACATGGAGCTCCGTGCATACATTTACCAAACACTTCAACTGCCTTTATACTCCAGATCCCGAGCAGGCTTCGCTTCGGCAGTCCTGCAGGGCCTTCTAGCTACACCATCTCTTGCTTAGTCCTACCACCCCCAGCTTGGCTATGGTATTCAACCCATATGTCAGGACTGCAGTTGCATTCTTGAAGGACATAGTACAGTTTTGTACCTACCATAAATGTAGATGTCCGATAGAGATGCAACTGCAGTCAGGTTTTATCTCCCTCCTACCCCTCTGTTTTTCCCCTTTTGGGTCCCTTCTCCCCTTACCTATCAGCTGGGGATATATATTATGGTGTATCTGTTTATTACTGTTGTGCATGTCTGGTTTTATCTGTTTATCCATTCACAAAATTTAGCCTTCCTTGGAGGGCACCTGGCATCTGGGGCAAGAAACACTGAAGAAGATGGCGTCGGCTGATGCCTTTATACTCCAGCCGCTCTGACGTCGGGGAGGAGGCGACATCGTCCGAAGCCGGACCCAGACTTTGGAATCTGGCCGACCGAAGGGCTACCTGAGGCAGGACAACCCATATGTCAGGACTGCAGTTGCATATCTATCGGACATATACATTTATGGTAGGTACAAAACTGTACTTTTTGTGGCCTCAGTATTCACTAGACATTAAAACAGGAGACGTATGGAGTGCACCTCTTGCACATTACACACAAGCCATGTCTGTAGGTATTCTTATAACATTCCATAATGTATACTTTGCCAGCATATTGTACCCCTGCAGCTGTCAGCTCTCAGTCTGCCATCTGAAACCCGACAGGTCCATCAGGTATTATCTGTTTATTTACAGTAACAATTTGAATGAACATCATTACAAAATGCAACTCACTTTCCATATTATCATTCCATTCTGTAAGCATGTTATTTTGATATTCTGTTGAAGTCTTGGGTAGCTGAGAATGAAAGTGTTAAATCAAGTAAACATTTCTTTCTCAACCCGTGGATGGTATTTTGTGGTGAAGCTTGATATTTTAGTGCACCTTAGCTGAACTAACTTCCAAACATCCAATTTTATCATTCAGTAATGCGTCCTGTCACAGTTTCACTTAGTTCTCTGCTTGTTCCTTTGTCAAGGCCACAAAGTCCTAAATAAATCAGCTTTTATTGTGTCTTCTGTAATAATTATTGTGACCCACCTATTAGCAGATGCATTTGGTTCTATTTAATTTAATTTCAGTTTTCCTCATCTTTCTGATAACAATACGAATATGAAAATGCATCCATTTTACTTCCTTGACAGCATCCATAATATGAACTGGTTGTATCTGCCTAATTTAAGATAATTACTGTTTCTCATCCACGGGTAACACCAGTTTCTCTTGAATTCTAAAGCTTTCTGTTTTTATACTCTCATACATATTGGTGCTATAATATAATTCCATGATTTGTTAGTCGTTTCAGAATCTGATGACTGTCAAGTTGCAATATCAGTCCCAAATCCCAGTACACTTTCACCCTTCCCCACTTTAGGCAAATGTACACCTCCTGCTAAATTCCTTTATCTGTAACTCAGAAGTATCCTTACAGTGCAGTTACAACACAGCTAGGCTCCTCACACTAATTGCTTTTTCCTTTGTTGTACAAACAATTGTTAAATGTCATAACAAACGGATTTCATATAATGCATAGTAACGAATGTCAAAGTAACTTCACAAGGTATATTAGTGTACTGAAGAGGTGCAGTTTTAACTGTCGTAGTGAAACCGTTTTTGGCAGCTGTTTATATGTATATATACAGTTCTTAGTATTCAAATTCAGGTTATATATTATAATTGTTAGGTCATACTAATATATTTATTATTAAATTTTTCTTTATCTTAGGGGCTGCATTTCTCAATAAAATAAAGTAAAATAATTAAGTATAACTCAAATAAGGTCTGATAATCTGCACCCTTAATTTTCATGGTTTCATCAATGGTCCAAACTTAACATAATTCTGAAGTCACCTTTTATGGCTTGATGTTAAGTTGTCTATCTCGCCTTCATTCTTGCTGGATGGGTTCGGAGCCGACCTCGGCCCACTGCCACTTTAAAAGCTCGAGAGTTGGTTCCACCGGCTCGAGGCTCCCCTTATATCCCACAATGCTAGGCGAGAGTTACCTCAGATCTCGTTTGCCGCTACAGCATCGAGGTGTTGGTTTTTCTACCGGCTTGTTGGTAAGTGTAATTTTGGTAAAATTAGATCACTTAAAACCCTATTTTTTTGAGTTTATATATATTTCCCTTAGTGTAGTGGGTTTTTCTCCTTTCGAAAATCCCAATTTTTTCCAAAGAACTTTTAAAGTTCTCTCTCGGGCCTTCTGGCCTTTCTCCATCCTAGTTGTGTGTGTGTGTTACTCTTGGTAAACTTTAGTTAATTGTTTATTTTTTGAGTTTTAAAACTAAATTAGTGTAATCAGTGTGTTTGTTGAGTGTGTGTGATTACACTTTTGTTTAGGATGTCTAAAGACACAAAGGTCTCAGGCTTCAAGAAGGGTGATGCGTGCTGTCAGGAAATCTCTCTGACAGGCTGTCACACTTGTTGTGTCTATTGCTTGGGGCCTTTGCACCTGCAGGACTCCTGTGCTGTATGCCACGGCTTCAGCCCCAGGGTCCTGCAGGAAAGAAAAATAAGTTGATCCTGAGGGGTCTTCTTAAGCCGGAGGATTCCCTTTCTGTCTCTGGGAAGCCCTCTAAGGCTTCTAGGTCCTCGGCTCCAGCAACTGAGCCGAGACCTAAGGCTTCTAAACCTCCGCCTACATCGGCTCCGGCTGGAGCCGATGAGTCTCAGTCCACAGTTTCTGTGGTTCCTCGGCTCGGCTGGAGCCGAGGTAATAGAGGTTCCCGTGTCGGCTCCGTCCAGATCTTCGGAACCGACATTGAGGAAGAGGTCCAGGTCACCGTCCCTTGGCTCCGTTCATTCGGCTCCAGGATCTCCCCTGCTGTCTGAACGGAGCCATAAATCTCATTCCTCTAGGTCATCGAGGCTATCGGATCATGACCTTCAGAGGGTAGTGAGTCGACTTCTTAAGTCCGAGGCACTAGCCCAGATGCTTCAGAGCCCGACTCATCAGTCGATGCCTGCCCTTGTCCAACAATATATTCCTCCTCCGACTCCGTTGAGCTCGGAGCCGGGTCGTGTCGGAACCGAGACTGTGGTAGCGTCGGAGCCGATACAATTGTCTTCGGCTCCATCGCCGGCTCCGATTTCTTCCTTAGAAGAATCTCGGCGCCAGACTTCCATCGTCGGCTCGAGGGGTGAGTGGCATCGGACCCTTGTCCGACCCGCTCTTTCTCGGAGCTTCGGCGCTGGTGAGTTCGGCTCCGACATCGGCCTCGGAGCCATCACTGTCGGTGCCGAGGGGTTCTCAGCTTCTCGGAGCGGGGACCTCTGGCTTTGCCTGACAGGGGTGCTGAGGTCATGCGGAGTGTGTTAGAGCCTGGCTCTACTCCACAGTCGGCGCCGTCCGCCCCTCCCTCACGGTGCCTCAGGTCAAGTCGACTCACTCCCTCATCCCGGACCGCAGAGAGCCAGCTCCTCAGGAACCCCCTGTGGGATCTCATCCTCTTCGAGGCCTCTCCTGATTTGGCAGAAGAGCCCCTCGGAAGAGGAAGTGTAAGAGGAAACACATTGACTCACCTGAGTCAATCACATCTGATACAGATTTAGATGATTCGAGGGTTCCCCGTTCCCCTTCTGAAGATGTCTCTTTGCAGACATTCTAGAGATCCTGAAGCAGAGGGAAATTGGCCAGCCCTTAACCCTTCGGAGGATGAATCTGTATATCTTGAGGCGTTTGGCTCGTCCTTCCACCTCCTGGGTGTCCCCCTTGACCCCTCATGCAGGTGGTTGCTAAAGGCATGGGCGGCTCCTGATTCAGTAGATCCCACTCCCAGGAGACCCTCCAAATTCATAACGGCACCAGCAGACAAGCAGTTCTTGACAAAAGGAGTTTCTGTGGATGCTATGGTGGTAGCTGCTGCCACTAAGAAGGAACTAGCTGATCCTTCAGTACCTGTCCATCCACCTAACAAGGAATCTAGGTCCATGGACAGGTGCGGAAGCGGATGTTTTCGTCAGCGACATTTACTATGCGTTAAGCTGAACTACCTGTGCCATTTCACTCGTCTTCAAAGAGACTTGATTAAAGCGAGTGACATGTTGAAGGATCCTACAGCTGTGGGTTTTCAAGATAAAATGAACACTCAGCTGGCTACCCTTAACTCCATAGCCAACTCCTCCATGCCTCCTTTCTTATGCGGCTGATGGAGCGAGTAGGGCCGCAGGGACAGGTGTGGCCTTACGTAGGCATGCCTGGATGCGGCTATGCAATTTTGCGGACCCCTTCAAGGCGTCTTTCACTAACTCCCGTTTGATGGATCATCTCTCTTTGGTCCTCAAGTGAAAGAAACCTTGACTAGGTGCGAGACTGATGGCAAGACTCTTTCTGCCGTCGAGTCCGTTTTCTACTCCTTCTAGGCCTTACCCCAAAGGCCAGAAAAGTGGGAAAATGTGGTTCCGTAAACAAAATCAAGGGACTTCGCCTGGCGCACAAAGTCGTTACCCGCCAGAGGCAGAGGCGGAATAACAATGGTAGACGCCGCCTCGAGGCAGGGGCTCCGAGAACCAGGGCAATCGAGAAGCCTTCTCTGATAAGCCCTTTCAGCATCCCTGAGGTGTTGCCCGGCTGCCCACCTTCGGAGGCAGTCGGGGGAAGGTTGTCACTGTACCCAAAAGCCTGGCTATCCCTGACTCAAGACAAATGGGTACAGTCTATCATTTCGAAGGCTATTCTATCCCCTTTCTTCGCATTCGAAACAATCAAAAAATCCCTTCCAGATGTTCCACTCGCGCAAAGGGATCTAGCGGTTTTGGAAATTTCAAAACTGCTTGCAAAAAGAGCAATTCAGCCAGTTCCAGCAGACCAGCAAGGATCCGGAATCTACTCAAGGTTCTTTTTAGTTCCAAAGAAAACAGGGGACTGGAGACCAATTTTGGATCTCAGTATCTTGAACAGATCAGTCAAGAAAACAAGATTTCGGATGGTCACGCTGCAGTCCATCCTTCCCCTATTGGGAAAAGAAACTGGATGTGCTCTATAGACCTTCAGGATGCGTACTATCGCATAAAATGAACAGACGCTCCAGAAGATTCCTCCGCTTCAGGCTGGGAACCAGTCATTTTCAATTCAGGGCCCTGCCCTTTGGTCTCACCACTGCCCCGGTGTTTACCAAATGCATGGCAGTGGTAGCTTCTCACGTCAGGCGCCAAGGATTCCAGGTGTTTCCATATTTGGACGACTGGCTCCTCACAGCCCCCACCAAGCATCTCCTTCTGATGGCCAGGGATTACACTTTTCGCATTTGTCAAAAGTTAGGCATTTCAATAAATTGCGAAAAGTCTGTTTTGTCGCCTTGTCGTACTATTACCTTCATAGGCGCAAATCTAGACACAGTAAACATGTCTGCGAGGCTAACAGATCAGAGAATTACAGACATACACAGACTGGTCTCACTCCTTTTCAACAACAACAGAATCAAAGCCAGGTTAGTTCTGAAAGTGTTGGGAATTATGGCGGCTGCCATACCTCTGCTTCCATTAGCCAGATTCCACATGAGAATCCTTCAATGGATGCTCTTTACACAATGGTCATACCAGCAACTTCCAATGTCCCACACCATTATGATCACGCGTGCAGAAATCATCTCATGTGGTGGATGTCTTCCCCTCAGCTCTGGTTGGGAAGACCATTTGTTCCCCCCCCTCCGGTTGCCACTTTGACAACGGACGCCTCCCTGATCGGGTGGGGGGGGCATTATCAGGGCAGGACGGTCCAGGGCACATGGCAACCAGACGAATGCCACTTGCACATAAATGTTCTGGAGATGAGAGCAGTGCTTTTAGCGTTGCAAGCCCTTCAAGACTCTCTCCCCTTGGGAATGATTGCAATCCAGACAGACAATATGTCTGTAGTGTGGTACATCAACAAACAAGGCGGAACCAGGTCCTACCCCCTGTGTCGTGAAGCACTCAGATTGTGGCAATGGGCGATTTCTTCTCTGCGTTTTCTGATAGCAACGCACATCCCCGGGAAGTCCAATCAAATAGCGGACAAATTGAGCAGAGCTATCCTCATGCCTCACGAGTGGTCTCTGAAAGACTCTGTTGTGAGAGAGATTTTTCTCAAGTGGGGTCAGCCTTGCTGCGATCTTTTTGCTACTCCCCAAAACAGCAAGTGCAGACATTATTTCACTCTGTTCCCTTTACCAGGCCAACCCAGCAGAGACGCTCTAGTCCAAGTTTGGCCCCGGGACTTCTGTATGCATTTCCTCCCTTCCCACTAATCTCTCAGGTGATACAGAAAGCTATCGCTCAGAAGGCCTCGTTGATCCTCATTGCTCCTTACTGGCCTTGACAGGTGTGGTTCCCCTTTCTACATCAATTTCTACTGGAGCGACCTTGGCATCTGGACCTAGTTCCAGACCTTTTGATCGATGAATCGGGTCAGTTACATCGCTCCCTCCCTCTCTGAACCTCACTGCTTGGTTCCTCCAGTTCCAACATTAGCCAGGCTTCCTCAATTATCTCGCTCTGTTCGAGATATTTTGATAACTTCCATAAATCTTCCACTAGGAAGATTTATTTGAGTAAGTGGAATCGTTTCACATATTGGGCTCAAGGAAGGGACATAGATCCTTTCACTGCTTCCATCCAAATAGTCCTTGAATTTCTAGCTGAACTCTTCCATGCAGGTTCATCCCCTTCTACTCTTAAAGTTCAATTGGCAGCTATCTCTAACTTTCATGTAGGTATTTCTGAGTCTGCCTTAATGTCCCACAAGCTTTGCAAAGCCTTTTTGAAAGGAGTTTTTCTTCTCAGACCTCCTATAAGAAATCCTCCTTCTCCTTGGGACCTAAATTTAGTTCTTACTTCTTTGATTCTCCCCCCTTTCGAACCTGCAGCCTCCTGTTCTTTAAAATTGCTGTCATGGAAGACACTCTTTCTGGTAGCTATTACTTCAGCTAGAAGAGTCTCAGAACTTCATGCACTCAGCTGTCGACCTCCTTATCTATTGTTCCATAAGGACAGGGTATCCTTACGAACCAACCCGTCCTTCTTGCCTAAGGTAGTCTCAACGTCAAATCTAAATCAAAGCATTGACCTCCCTGTCTTTTTTCCAGAATATTCCAATAGGTCTGAACAAAAATTACACTGGCTAGATGTTCATCGTCAGTTGAGGTACTATTTGGATAGAACAAAACAATTCAGAAAATCTGACCAACTGTTTATCTCCTATGCAGAAAGCAGAAAAGGACTTTCAGTTTCAAAGGTATCATTATCTAGATGGCTTACATCTCTGATTACCCTTGTTTATGAGATTAGACACCAAAAGCTGCCTAATAAACCTAAGGCCCATTCTACCAGAGCTTTGGCTACTTCTTTAGCCTTCCAAGACAGACTGCCTATTGACACCTTTTGTGCAGCGGCTACTTGGGCTACTCCTCACACTTTCATTTCTCATTATAAGTTGGATTTAGCTTCTAGGCATAGAGCTAACTTTGGTTCCACTGTTCTCAGGAGTCTGTTCCGTTAGGCCACCGGGACAAGGTGCTAGGGACGGTCCCATCCAGCAAGAATGAAGGCGAGATAGACAACTTAACATATAGAAGTTATGTTCTTACCATAACGTTCCATGTTAGTTGTCTTCTTCTCGCCTTCTTCTTGCGGCCCACCCTCGTTCCGCCTGGGCTGGACAGACCTAGAGGAGTTGTGATTGTGACCTCTCTTTCTACCACCTCTTTTCTTAGGCATATGCTGTTTGCATATTTCCTGAATCAGGATGTAGGTCACCTTTCTTTCTCCCTGTTATTAGAGGTGGACTCTTTTAGAGTTGTTCTATTACTATTATAAGCTGGGGTTAGCTTACAAACGAGATCTGAGGTAACTCTCGCCTAGCATTGTGGGATATAAGGGGAGCCTCGAGCCGGTGGAACCAACTCTCGAGCTTTTAGAGTGGCCGAGTCGGAGCCGAGGTCGGCTCCGAACCCATCCAGCAAGAAGAAGGCGAGAAGAAGACAACTAACATGGAACGTTATGGTAAGAACATAACTTCTATTTCGTATACATGTTCAGTAATAAGGCTGTTCCTCCTCAAAAATGATTGTTGTCTCTTGGAGTATGTAGGCTGTCACAATGTTAGATGTTTGAAGTACTCAGTCTTCACACAAGTACATAAATACTTAATAAAATGTATAACGTCCCCATTAAAATGATTTTCTCATCAGTCCCAGTGATTCTAACGAACAGCCTATTTATTGTTTTAACTTGCCTAAACATGTCGAGTTCATTCTCACAAGGTATGAACCTTCTCTTTAACATTGCATGTTCAGTCTGAGAGCGCCACTTTAAGCATACTTCCTTTTGTAAGCCACGGTGGTACAGCGGTAGCATTGCCTCACAGCAAGAGGTTCTCCTGTTCAATTCTCAGCTGGAGTGCCTTCTGTGTGGAGTCTGCATGTCCTTCTTGTGGTCGAGTAGCCTCCGAAAGACATGCGTGAATGGGCGTGCCTTCGCTGAAGGTTGGGCATTGGGCTGGCAACTCGGCACCATGAAAAAAAAAACTCTACTGCGACCCCTAACCGGGAAAAGCCGAAAAGACAAACAAACAAACCTTTTGTAAAAGTACATAATCAAATAGCTAAATGAAATCCCTCATGCCACATCTGACTAGCTGCATTGTACACAAGTACACACTTTCTTGTTGATTTTCCTGTTCCTCTTGTACCTCCACTGGACTGAAAGAATCATCTGTATTTCCAGATCCAGTGTGTTCAACCTCTCTTACTTAACAAAAAATATCGAATCAGCATATCCTTTAACTTGGCCACTGCTTTCTCAGCATTTATAAATAAGACTCCCCCTGTTGAAAAAGCTTTCAGCACTGCTGGAAAAATCAACCTATGTTTCAGTTTGCTTCTCTTACACTCTGATACAACCGGTACACTGCAGCTTCTGTTTAAAAGTTGTTTTTTTGTAATCATGATCCACCTCTGTAATGTGATCTGCTATAATAAATTTCCTTCCTATGACTGCCACAGTATTGAGTAGACATAAATAGCACCTGAATCAACATGGGTTTAACATGACTTTTATGATACAACAGTTACAGTTTAGGGACTTTCTTAATTCTCAGTGGTAATTGTGTAATATCCATTGCTCCATCTTGTTTTTCACAAAATCCCTGTCCCCATTCTGCAGTGAGTCTCATATTTTTCATTCAAGCCTCAATCCTCCAGAGACAAACATTTGCTGCATGTATTCAGCCTGACCAACAAAACTATTTATTCTCTTTCAGATATCGGCAACTTATGCTGAACAGGCAGCATACTGAGCTGTTGAGTATGCAGAAGCACCATGTTGTCTACTGATAGTAATTGTAGTCTTTTCATGTAGCCGTTCAGCAGTCCAGAGATGTGCAATAAGCCAGACTTTTCTTCTTAATATTTCTTTATTTTCTTGACATTCAGTTGAGCCTTTTTTTTTTCCTGTCCTCAACAGAATACCGCTGGCCCATCTGGTCATCATCTCCCTTATCATGACAATTTCCCTTTTTAATCAGAAAAAAACAAGTTTAATCTTATAATTTTAGGGTAAACAGGCAAGGCCAAGCACAGTGAGATATCCCCCAGTAGTCATTTGTTTCTGATAATTTATTTTCAGTTAAAAAAAATCTAGTAAGATTTCACTATAACGTCTTATTTAATGGTGTGGAAAATGTAGTTAGTAGCATGCGGACACCTTGGGACTCATTATGATCTTTGGTTTAGATTTTATAAATTTTGATAGTGTTCCTTTTAGTTCTGATTCTTTGTATTCCTCATTTAAATTAGTTTTTTCCTCTAATGTCCTGCTTACTTGTTTACTGTCTTATACTTCCTCATATCATCTAATGGTATCATTTTTGGGGGTCGAGTCAGTGTGAAAGTAAATCATAACACATTGGTTATACACACCTCATTGGTGACTTCTGGCCAGAAATTGCAAAGAATTGGCTTTTTCATTGTAAGGTGTCAATGCAGTGCTCACTGATGTAGATAAAGGCTCTCTCCTTTACATAGCTCGTGTTGTTGCATTTTATCCACCCCTTCACACTGTTTTGAGTGTCTCTTGAATTTACAGCAGGACAGATGTTTTTTATTACGTAATATTGTTTTGTTAACATTTTGGTGATTTCTTTATTAATAGTTTCCGTATAGTATTTTAACGTCCGTTTTAAGTTTCTTGAGGTATTGCATAAGAGAAACACTGGGTTTTACAAACGGTTATTGGCAAATTTCAACATAATTGCCACACAGGTGCATGATGCGGAAGGTGGTTTAAATGAGGTAACAACAAATAATTCATATTTTAATAATTGTAATAATAATCGTACTCATGGTAATGTAGCCTTTATAACAACATACACACAAGATTCTGGGGACATAGAGTGTAATAAACAAAAATTGGATATTTATAAAGGGAGATATTCAATTGGCTAAAATTTTAGGCACACAACCTTCAATTATTTATAAAAGGGATCGTAATTTAAAGGATTGGTGCAATGCATGTTCTAATGTAGTGCAAAAAACAAAAGGAACGATGAGAAAATGTAATATGTGTGCCTATTGTGCTTATATATTAGAAGCCGAGCAATTGTCAATTATGGGAATGCAGATTAATTTAAAAGGAAAATATAATTGCAATACATCTGGTGTAGTTTATGCAGCGATATGCTCACACTGTGAAGCCTATTGTATAGGCAAAACAGAACGTAAGCTAAGACAGCGTATATATGAGCATGTTTATGATATTAGTAAACAATCACACAATAATGCATTATACAGACATCTGGCACACAATCCCACAAATAAATTCCAATTTATAATACTAGAACAAGTATTATCATCCCCAAGAAATGGCCCCTGGAAACTAATATTAGAATGTAAAGAATATTGGTGGCAAGTCTTCTTAAATGCCACGCAATTCCCAGGTCTTAATGACTGAATATCTATCACAAGTATTTTAAAGCTTAAGGTTTATAATAGATAGGCATATATATATATCTTAACACAATTTTATGATATTTTATAAATGTTTAAAATAGTTATGTATTTAAGTACTTGCAGTCATGCATTTATGTTTTACATCGTATTAGATTTTAACTGTCAAATGGTAATTTAATTGTAATTGGTTGATTTGTTAATTGACTTATTAGAGTAATAGTATATCTATATAAAGATTTTTTCTTTGTATTCATTGTCTGATGAAGGCTGGTGTCACAGCTGAAAGCGCTTACTATTAAATCTTGGATTGCTGGTTACCACGCTGTGTACCGTTGGATTGTCATTGTGCTGCTGGTTATTTTATTTGTTAATTAAGTTAGTCGACAGCTGTGACTGTGGTCGACAAGTATCTCCGGGAGGATGTCCATTGTTTATATATTTTTTGTTTAGCTGCTGAATATTATGATGGGTCTTTTAAGCTTGGGCTCAAAATTCAGAAGATGCTAGTTTTGTTCTTAACCAAAAAAAAAGTCTGCAACCTTTAGAGAAAAAAATGAAGAGCAAGTATGTGGTAGGACTGGCAAAATGAGTGAAATTTAAGAAACTGATTTGGAAAAGATGAAATCGATTAAGAAGAAGACATCATTACTGTCAGATTTTGGGACACCATCTACATCTACCATTGAGACTGACTTATTTTCTGTTGAATAAAACATGATGGTGGCCATTTCTGTGACTGTCTCTAAAAGTTCAAAAGTACTGTCAAAGGAAACGCTGGAAGCTACTCCGTTAGAAACATCTCCATCACATTCTGATGAAGTCATTACCACATTAAATGACAGCCTTTACATTTTTAATAAGTACTGTGTGTCCATTTAATACATCATTTTATTTTATATTTCAAATACAATTATGGGAAGAGAGGATTTATTCGCTATTCAGGACAACCTGAAACCTGTTACTTTTGAGGTGAAGCAAACCATCTAGTACAAGATCATAATAAAAGAAGATTTGGACAATGTGGGATAAAAATTGTAAACCAGTGTGTAGAAAAGTTAAGAAGTTTGGGCACTTTTTGTTTGACTGTCCCATACTGGAAAAGAAAGAGTAGATGAAGAAGAATATTCAGGAGAAAGGCAATCCGAAGAAAATATTGTTGAAGAAAATAGTGGAAGAAAATATAGAAAATATTGGGTCAGATTCCAAAAGAGTTGCTCTCAGTGCAAGTCTGGCCTGATTCTGAAAGACCTGCTCTCAGTACAAGTGACATACTTTGGTGTAAGGCCTATCTATGAACAGGTTTACTGCTTGGGACCAGATTCCCAAACACCTGCTCTCAGTGTAAGTGGATGTTTTTCGTGTTTCACTGTTGCAGTCATCACATTTGGGTTATCTGCCTGCAGATGGTCCTCAGCCGGCCTGAATACCAAAGTCTTCGGATTTCTGCGTCAGATGCTGTCTCTTCTTCCATGACATTAGGTCATCAGGGGTATAAAACATGCAGCCGACACCATTACATCAGTCTTGCTGTGCGGTGCTCGAAGCAGAAGCAGTTCGCAAGTGCCGGTCGGCCGACTCGTGAAATTTTCATTTTTGAGTTTCAGACCTGAAGTCTTAAAAAAGATAAGTACCCCGTTGGGGGTCCTTTTTTCTTGCTCTAACCGATGTCAGAAAAAAATTAACAATTGTCTTGCATGTGGAAAACGAATGCCTCATAGAGATTTTCATTCTTACTGCGTCACCTGTTTAGACCCAGACCACGACGTCCCTTGCTGTCGGTTTTGTGCCTTGTTCTACACTCGAACTATACGTCATCTGGCTATTTTTGTAGGTAAATACTTTCGTTCTCGATCTTCATACTCTGAAATGGCTTCATTAAGCCATCCGACTACTGATCTTCCTAAAAAACGTAAGGATAAAGACAGATCGCTTAGGTCCAAAACTGCCGACTATGCTTCCGTTAAGCTAGTTGCCAGTCCACCGGTACTCAGTGAGGTGCTTTCGCAGCCCCAGATACCCACTACTACAGCTTTGCAGGCCTCTACTGAGACCCATTCGGAGTCCGGTATGCCGCAAGATGCTTCTTCGACTATGGAATCTGTGGATGTCTCTACCTTGGATGAGTCCAGAGCCACTGTGCAGGCACTGGCTTTTGAGGGTGTATTCAGGCCTACTGATTTTCATATTAAACCGACTACTTCATTTCAAGATAAGAATACTGAATTCCTCAGGCCTAAAGCTCGCACTAAGCCTAGAAAACTGATGACCAAAGCACATTCTCAGGCCCATATGCCTCAGAAACAAATAATTAGAATGGCTGAAGACCTTATTACCTTAATTAGGGGAAGCCAGCCTTCCCCCTCTAAGAGACCTAGAACTGATTTTCTTTCTGATTCTTCTGATCAAGAATCTGATGTCTTTGTTCCTTCTGACTACCAGGATTTATCCTTATCTACTTATGAGGATTCTGATGCAGAGGATTCCATTCCCTCTGCTTCCCCTCCAGAAGATTTTTCTTTTGGTGAAACCTTGCATACCCTTAGGGAAAGCCAGGATTATTCTTACTCCAAAAAGAGACTTAGGAAATTTTTAAACCTGCCTCGACACAGGTCTTTAGCTATCCCTCCTGTTCTGGAGATTGTAGATGTTTTCTTGGAATCCAGCCTTACCCCAGACACTTTGCCTCCAGCTCCCAGGAAACCTGACGGGTACTACAGAGTACCTGACTCCCACAGATTCCTTTTCAAGAATTCTACTGCGGATCCAGAGACCATTTCCCAAGGATCAAAAGGCATTAAGGCTACAACTGCCAAAAATCCTACCTTTTCTGATAGGGG
Organism: Protopterus annectens; assembly: GCF_019279795.1. NCBI lineage: Eukaryota > Metazoa > Chordata > Ceratodontiformes > Protopteridae > Protopterus > Protopterus annectens. The sequence goes on from NC_056741.1 coordinate 879,017,076, forward strand.
TTCTAGAGCTTTAGACAGATAGGGTAAGAAGGTATATACTTCTTCCATTTTGGCCATTAGGGCTTTAAATTGCCAGTTTCATATGTTAAAGTATCAGCAGCATATTATTATGGGATTAATTAAACACAAAATGATGATTCCTGACTGTGCTGAGCACAAAGATTTACAAGAGTTAATGCATTCTGCTGGCCAAGTAGGTAAACATACTTTGCAATGTGGTTTTGATGCTTTAGAAGCATCTTGCGGGGCTGCTGTCACTGGGTCTGTACTTAGTAGGCATGCTTGGCTTAAGGAACAAAACTTGCCAGGTCATGTTAAAGCTAAATTACTGGATGCTTCCTTAAACCAAGAGTGCCTTTTTGGCAACAAAGCAGAAGTCCTCAAAAGGATGGAGGAAAAAGATAAATCCATGCAAACTGTTAAAGATTTCTTACAAGTACAGCCACCTAGATTCAGTAGGCATTGGCCTTCAAAGAACTGGTCCTTTCCAGTTCCTTCCAGGCCTTCTTAGTCTAAACCCAGGAGCAGCAGACCACCAAGATTTCAGTCTCAGGCTATGCACAGATCTAAGCAGTGGGGGGGGGGCCCACTTCCAAAGCAGGGAGTAGTAAGCCACCCCCTGTGGAAAAATGGCACAATGACTTATCCTTAACTCTTCCAAGCCTTGCTCAACTGCTTGCTCCCTTAGGAGGAAAGCTCGCCCTGCATGCAAAAAAAACTGGGAACTCATTACCCAAGACAAATGGGTTTTAAACATAATTTCCTTAGGATACAGATTCCATTTCCACTCACTCCCAACCCCAAGTGGATGGCCAGACCTCCCCCCAAACCAGTGGGTGGAGGCCGAAAAACAAGTGCTCTCTCTCCTCAGTATCAGGGAACTCCAACCAGATCCCTGATGCCTTTAATAATTACTTTACAGAAGTCATTCAAACCCTGGCCAATTCTTTACCACCCTTCACTGCTTCCCAACTAAATACCTGCAGGACTTCATTGCCTACCTTTCAAATACAACCTGTATCTACAGCTCTCATCTGTAAGCAACTTCAAAAATTGAAACCTTACACCCCTTCTGCTGACGGTCTACAAATTGCTGCAAAAGCCATAGACTATCCCATCTCTATCCTTATTAACGGAACTATCTCAGAAGGCAAAATCCCTGCTTTATGGAAAATATCCCACATCATCCCTCTACATAAAGGTGGACCTTCTGTTGAGCTTTCTAACTTTCGCCCTATTGCTTTATTCTCCCCACTAGCTAAGATAATGGAAAAAATGTATTCACAAACAACTACTTAACCACTTACTACAAAATAACCTACTAGCAAACTGCCAACATGGCTTTAGGCCATTCCATAGCACATCGCCTGCCCTCTTATCCTTTACCGACTCTATATATAAAAATCATAACAATAACTATTTTTCCTCTGCACTATTTATTGACCTGTCAAAAGCCTTTGATATGGTTAACCATAACTTACTTCTAGACAAACTAAAGGCCCATTCTCTCAATCCTCAAACTATACAATGGTTTAGGTCTTATCTGGAAAATAGACAGCAAGCAGTACTTTGGCATAACAGTCTGTCTTCACTACTCCCAGTAAATATTGGAGTACCCCAGAGCTCTATCTTAGGTCCACTACTCTTTTCCTTATTAACAATCTACACATGAACATACCTCAAGCCACCTGTATTCAATATGCAGACGACTCCACCTTAATCTGTACAGCCAAGAATATAGCCTCTCTCCACTCCCTCACCCAAACTGTTTTTCAAAATGTTGAAAAATGGTTTATGCAACACTGCCTTCTCCTAAATCCCAAAAAAACAAAACTGCTTTTTACTCCAACTCATAAATCGCCTAATCCATTCTTCTCTGTAACCTCTAACAATGGTACCAACATAACCCCAGATACTACAACCCGCCTACTAGGTGTAACAATTGATAATTGTCTCAGCTTAGATGACCACATCAACTCCACCATAAAGTCTGCTAACAAAAAACTTGGTACCCTCTATAGAATTAAACCCTTCCTTACCCCTTCTGCAAGGAAAACTATTGCCCAGACCCACCTCATTTCTACCCTTTTCTATGCCTCTGTTATATATATATATATATACTAACCTATCCAAAAACTACCTCTCTAAACTCTCCACTTGTTATAATAGCATAGCTAGATTCATCACATGCTCTCTCTTTAAAACTTACCACTGCCTCAACCTCAAACAACTTGGATGGCTAGAATTGCAAAACCATATACTCTGTCAACAATTACTTGTTACTCAAAAGATCCTATACCACCCTAACAATACCCCTATCCTCACTAATCTAATTACACCATATAAAAATCTAGCTACACTACGCTCTGCTAATAAACTTCTAGTTTCCTCAATTAAAGCTAACAACAAAGCCGGTGATTCACTTTTCTCAAACACTGCAGGAAAAAACTGGAATCCGTTTCCTTCAGAATTATCAGCCCTTGCTTCTACTTCTCTATTTAAAAACATCTTAAAGAACATCTGAAAAATTATTGGCTTTGTCATAGGTTCATAGGTTCATACTAGGCTATCTGCCCTAGGGCATTTATAAGCCTAGCCAGAGTATGTTTGGCTTTCGCCACCCATTTTAAATTAATTTTGCTATGCCCTTTTTCGAGGTTAGTATACTGTGCCTCTGTCTAACAGTGACATAGAAGTGATACCCGGGGTAAACCTACGATCTCCCATCCACTCATCAAGATTCCTCTTGAAGAGAGTTAATGAGGGACTCTGCCTAACCTGGACTGGGATTTTATTCCAGAGTGAAGGGAGCTTCTGGGTTATGAATCTGTCCCTCCAGCATGTCCTATTTATTTCAGTGCTGAGGTTCAAGTCTCTCGAGCGTGTAGCTCGATGGGATTTGGATTTGTTGAGGTGCAGCATGTCCCTTAATTCCGGGTTGGACATGGCTTTATACGTCAGGCACAGGTCGCCTCTGAGCAGGCGGTATGCCACTGAGTAGAGCTGGAGTTTCTTTAACCGGGCAGCATATGGCATCTGTTTGAGCCCTTTGATCCTCTTGGTGAAGTACTTTTGGGGTCTTTCCAGTTGCTGCAGGTGTTTGGTAAGGTACATCCCAAAAGGGGCATTGTACTAGATTATGGGCCTGATGAGGGATGAGAAAAGAGGCACGATGACCTCCCCTAATCTAGATGTGAATCCCTTCATGATTAGGTGGGCTATATAAAATGTTTTTCTAACCACTTTGGCCACGTGGTTGTCAAATGAGAGATTGCTATCAACTTGGGTCCCCAGGTCCCTAATTACTTCTTCTGTACTTAATGGATTACCACCTATGTGGTAATTTGTGGGCACTTTATTTTTGCCAGAGGGGATAACTATACACTTTTTGGCGTTTAGCTTGAGGCCATGGCTCTGGCACCAGTTGTCTGTTTCTATGAGGCCCTTTTGGAGGATGCTTGTGTCGGCTGGAGAGTCGATTATGTTGCCCAGTTTGCAGTCATCTGCAAACTTGGTCAGCCACAGTGCTTCTGTTTTGACCTGTACCTCCGAGAAATATATACCGAACAAGAGAAGTCCCAGGACTGAGCCTTGTGGGACGCCACTTGTAACTGGTTTGGAGTCTGACATGGCTCCAGCAATTCTAACCATGTGGGTTCTGTCCTTGAGCCAGTTTGCAACCCATCTAGTGACATAAGGGTTTATATTTAAGCTGGTGAGCTTATCTCTAATGCCCGAGTGGGGTATTGTATCGAAGGCTTTTGCGAGGTCCAGATAGGCTGTGTGGACCACCTTCCCTTCGTCAATGGCCTTGGTGACTGTTTCAAAGAAGTCGACCAGGTTTAAGAGGCAGGATCTTCCCTTAACAAAGCCGAACTGGGTAGGATCCAGTGTCTGTAGGTCCCCAATATCTTTATTTATGAGGTCCATGATGATCCTTTCCATAGCTTTGCAGACCAAGCTAGTCAGGCTTATGGGGCGATAGTTTCCAGGGTCCGTTGAGGCACCACCTTTGTGGAGAGGGACCACTGTTGCTGTACGCCACTCTTTGGGTACATATCCTGTAGTAAGGCTGAGATTGAACAGTAGTTTTATGTTTGGGTTTAGCTCTTCTTGGAGTTCATGTAGGACGCAGCCCGGGACACTGTCTGGTCCCATTGATGCTGTGTTTTTTGCTTTGGAGAGTGCGGCTCTTACCTCAGCATTTGAGATGTCAGGGGGTCAGCACTCTGCTGGGACAGATATTTGCCCTTTTGGTGGGGGGGGGGGGTTTGTGCTGAACAAGTCAGCTAGGATGTTGGCAATGTCTGTGGGTTCGGTGTATTTTTTGTCATTTTGGACTAATTCTGAGCATATCTGGGAATTCCCACCCAGGTTCCTAGCATAACTAAAGAAAGCCTTGTGATTACCCTTAGCGTCCTGTGCAATTTTTCTTTCGAAGCTGGCCTTAGACGATTTTATGAGTGCCCTTAGTTTGTTGCTAATACTGATCAGAGATGCCTTCCCTTTTTGGGATTTTGATCTATCATGTAGTAGCTTCCTCCTTCTATTGTATAGTTTGTTTAAGGCTGGGGTCCACCAGACAGGATGTCTGCCTTTGGAGGATTGGGTCTTGGTTTTATTTGGGATTTGCATGATCCATGCATTCCTGAAGGTGTTCATAGAATGCATTTCTAAAGGATTTTGCGGTCTGGGCCGTATTTTCCACAGGCCCGGCGGCTTTGAAGGATTCCACCTCGGTTTTGAGGAGTGTGAAATTTGCTTTAGAGAAGTTTTTCACTGTGGTTTTCTGGGCAGGGGGTGGAGTCGGGATGTGAATATCCAGTGAGATCATTTTATGGTCTGATCTTACCAGTGAGGGATACACTTCTGTTCTGGAGCATAGAGTCCACATGTTGGTGATGATCAGGTCCAGTATGTTTTCCCCTCTTGTGGGAGTGGTAACAAGTTGTTCCATAGCATTTGAGTTTATGAATCCTAGGAACCTTTGGGCTAGGGTGTTGGAGCTAGAGTAATGCTCCCAGTCTATGTTTGGGTAGTTGAAGTCGCCCAATATAATGGTGTTTGGAGAGACCTTCATATTTTCCAGTGTTCTCAGGAAGGCCGAGTGGGGTTCCTGGTTTTGGGAGGGTGTTCTGTAGCAGGCTATAAACTGGAAGGCAGTTTTACCTGCTGTTAGTTGCACATGGACAGTCTCTGATGCTTCATGCTTTGCCACCAACCTGGAGGTGTGGGTATCTTTGATGAATATCGATACTCCCCCTCCTTTTGTGGTTCTGTCCAAGTTTTGGGGCCGAAAAGCATGGTATGAAATATAACCTGGTAGTACTGGGGTGCTCTCGGGAGCCCTGAACCAGGTTTCTGTTACTGCACAGATATCGTTCTCCATGCTAAGGAGATTTTCAAGTGCGTGCTTCTTGAGGTTTAGACTTCTGGCGTTGAGTAGCATTACTCTTAGTTTCTTATCCCTTGTGATACCTATGAAGGTGGGTTTGTCTTTTGAGCCTTGCCTAAAAAAGGCACTATGGGGGTAGCAAGAGCCTTTGCCAATATCCAAAAGCCTAGGGGTGACGGGTGCAAGCCGTCCCTAGCGAAGCATCGTGGCTTGTCGAGCATATCATCTCAGGCTGACAGGCATTAAGATCCCCTTTGAATGACACCAGTACTTAAGCCAGTTGTTGAAATTGATCATCTTGTCTTCATGTTGTGGCATCATTCTTGGTGAGGGTAAGATGCTACTCAAGGTTAGGGTCATACCGGCCTGGGCTACATGCTCAGAGAGCTCCTCTGTCTCTTTTCATGTAGTCCAGGGAGGTACGGCTCAGGTCATTCACACCAGCATGGACAATGACTGAGTCATATTTGTACTTGCCTTGGAGTGACCTGAGTGCTTGTGTTATGTGGTGGATCCTAGCGCCCGACAGGTTGCTCACTGTGACCTTCTCCTTGTTCAGCCTGGTGAGCGGGACGTCAGTGTGCCTGACGATAGTCACCTATTACAAGTGTATCAGGTGTGTTGTTTAGCCTTAAGGGCTGTGACTGTTCGGCACACTGGCTTTGTGAGATATGTGTTGCACGTGTTTTGTTTTGGGGTAGCGGTTGCTTGGGTGTCTGCTTTGGAGGTCTCTGCTGCTTAGGCAGATCTTTATTTAGAGCCTCCGAGTATGTTTTTGTGTGATTATGTGTTTGGTTTGCTGTCGTGGTAGGTCTGTGTGAGACTGGAATTGTAGTGAGTGTGGTTTCCTTCTCCTCCTGACTGGTTATGCCAGTACTGAGTTGAGAGAGCTTAGCCTCCAGTTTGGCTATATGGCTGCATCTCTCACATGCTGGAATTTGTTGGGAGGAGGAGAGGGTTGTCTGTGTACATGAGGCAGTTGTAACATTGCCTCAAGATTCCCAGGTTCACCAGCTGGACCGGAGAGGAGATTGACAACTGACCTTTGGACATGCTAGAATAATATTGGGAATTCCTTTATAATTGAAAACAAGGGCCAATGGGGAGTGAGGGTGTAGTGCTTTTAATTTTTAGTGCTGACTTGTATAATTGCTTTAGTGAGCAAGTGCCAGGTAACAAGTGCAATGTGTTACAGGTAACTTAAATGCAAAAACGACAAACAGTAACGTTCTTTCAAGTGAAACAAGGAAATAAGTACAGTATGCAATGCAGATATCACTAGGGATCCACAGAAGCGCTGAGACGCTGCGTTTTAGGTGGAATTAGCGTTCCAGGGAAATAACAAGCAAACAAACAAGCATACAAACAAAGCTAGATTCAGCAGGCCTAGATCTAGTCTATGCTACAGCAAACAAGGTGTACCAATTTCAGTAAGAAACCGTTCAAATATGCAGGCACTATAAACCATTAACCGGAAATTCCCAGCTCAGAAGGGCAGAGTCCAGCCTCTCCTCCCACAAGAGTGCAGACCACGAACCTTCTTAATGTAAAATAACTGGCCTGAAGCCCAAGTGCATAAACCAGAACGAATACACTTTAGGAATAACGGACACTGAGCTCTCAATCAGCAGTTCCCAACTTAGAAGGATGAAAGTTACCTGTCCTGCCACCACAGTGCATGCCACAAACCTTCCTAATGTAAAACAACTGGTCTGAAGCCCAAGTGCTTAATCCAAGACTTAGAATGATAACTACACTTTAATCAAGTTACTACCAAGCAGTAATAAATACAATTGAATACTTTAAAGAATGCCTGGATTAGTGCTCAAGTTATACAAACAAAGCTAGATTCAGCAGGCCTGGATCTAGTCTATGCTACAGCAAACAAGGTGTACCAATTTCAGTAAGAAGCAGTTCAGATATGCATGCACTATAAGCCTTTAACCAGAAATTCCCAGCTCAGAAGGGCAGAGTCCAGCCTGTCCTCCCACAAGAGTGCAGCCCACGAACCCTCTTAATGTAAAATAACTGACCTGAAAGCCCAAGTGCTTAAACCAGAATTAATACACTTTTAGAATAACAGACACTGAGCCCTCAATCAGCAGTTCCCAGCTTAGAAGGATGTAAGCTGCCTGTTCTGCCACTACAGTGCAGACCACAAACCCTCTCAATGTAAAACAACTGGTCTGAAGCCCAAGTGTTGAAACTAAAAGGCTTAGAATGAGTTACACCAAGCAGTAATAAATACAATTGAGTACTTTTAAGATGACGCAAAAGCAAAATAAAGTAGGAAAAAACACAAGTATAGTAAAAGCAGATGAATTTTTTTTTTTCAGAAAAGTAGCAAAAGCAGTAGTAAATGCAATTCTCATGCAGTGCAAGCTGGCACACTTGAATATGTAGCAATATTAGTCCACACACAGTTTGAAAAAATGTAATTAAATTAAAAAGGAATAAAAGCAAGTGCAGAAAGGGTTAATTAGGTAGAATGCGGTAAAGAGATGGGCCTGGGAGAGTGTCTTGGATCAAATCTACAGTGGGGCGGACACTGCAAAAGCCACCAAATTTAAACTACAACCAAGAACTGGGAGGGGGGTGGGGAAAAACAGTTTCAACACAGATGTGAGGAATGTGCAAATTATAAAGCCAAAAAATATATACTGTTGTCTCCCTCTCGTTCTCTCTCTCTCTAATATATATATATATATATATATATATATATACAATAGATATCTAAGCAAACAATTTAGCTCTATAATACAGATTAATACAGAAAAGTATACTCAGCTCTATATATTTGCAGATAGTTCTGTAAGGCTGTCTCTCAAACTAAGGTGTCCATGTGCTAACCCAGACTAATATCTTTTTCCCCTTCCTGCTCTTACCCCTATCCCTACTCCTCTAACCTATGCCTCCAAATCTAGTTACTACTCTTTTCTTCGTAATATGAGGATAAAATATAAGTTCTTTCTCTCTTAGCTGACTCTTGTTCATACCTTCTAGTGTGTTTTGTATAATTGTTTAGTATATTTTTTACTAAAATTGTTATAGTTTATAATTTTATTATTATAATTGTTCTTTTGACCAATGCTACCTCTGTATTGTGATTTTTCATGTCTTTTCATGTCTTTTTACATTAACTTTGTCACTGTCCATGCTTGGAGTTTTTCTCCCCGGGCCTCTACTTAAAATGGACATATATCCAGTTGGACTAGCTGGGTCAACAAATGTAAAATAAAATAAAATAAATACTCAACCTGTCCCAGCAGAACAAAGGGGACAAGGTTTTTATTCAAGACTGTTCCTGGTTCCCAGAAAAGAAAACTCCTAGCGACATATCCTGGACCTTTCTATTCTCAACACCTTTCTGGTGGTTCCAAAATTCAAAATGCTAACTCTTCAACAGCTTCTTCCGATGTTAGCCAAGGATGCCTGGCTGGCAAGTCTAGACTTAAAAGAAGCTTACCTGCACATCCCCATAAGGGAGTCCTGCAGAAAATGCCTACGCTTCAGGGCAGTTCTCTGCACTTCCCTTTGGCTTATCTACTGCGCCCAGGGTGTTCACAAAGTGCCTAGCTACAGCCATTGCATTTTGCAGGCAGGGAAATATTCGGATTTACTCATACTTGGACGATTGCCTGATTCAGGCAGAGAGTCAGGACTTGCCATTACAGCACCTGGCATTTTGTAAAGAGAATTAACTTCACTGGGGTACACCATCAACGAAAAGAAATCACACCCATTACCCTGCCAACAGATTGTATTCCTGGGAGCAAGCTTGAACACAACTTCCCAGATGACATTCCTCACTCCAGAGAAACAAGTTCATTTGACAACCTACTTCAAACTACTGGCCACAAAAACCCAGATATCTGCAAGGAAAATCCTGCAAGCCCTGGGGTTCATGGCCTCTTGCATTCTGTTAATTCCATATGCAAGACTGCATATGAGGAAACTTCAGTGGTATCTAAAAAGTCTATGGTGTCAACATTCTCAGAACCTGGACACAATAATTCCTATCATTCCTTGTCTAAGGGCAGAGTTCTTTTGGTGGGCAGAGGCCTGCAACTACAACAAGGGACTCCCTTTCACTCTACCCCCTGCCGCCCAAACCCTAACATCAGACTATGCATGGGGGACTCGCATGGCAGGGCAGTGCATTCAGGGCAAATGGAACCCAAGACAGATGCACCTGCATATCAGTCAAAAAGAAATGTTAGCTGTACAGAATGCTCTGACAGCCTTCAAAGGCTTTATTCTTCCAGGACAACTATTGGTAAAGACAGACAACACCACAGTTATGTGGTGCATAAACAAGCAGGGGGAACCCATTCCTACCCACTCTACAGACTAGCCATGGCTCTCTGGAACACAGCCTTGAGCTACCAAGTGAACCTACAAGCTCAATTCCTGCCAAGCAAACTAAATTCACTGACAAGCCGACTTAAGCAGAAATGTCATGGACCCACACGAATGGAAACTGGAACCCAAAATATTCAAGTTCTTGAGGAAAGAAATGGGGGACACCAGAGGTAGACCTGTTTGCCTCCCCTCATACCTACCAATTGAACAAATTCTGCACCAAAACTCCCCACAGTCAAGCTTGGAAAGTGGATGCCCTGTCCTTTTCCTGGGAAAGCCTCTCAGTTTATGCCTTTCCCCCTCTGCCTCTCCTCTCGAAGTTTCTACTAAAGATCAAACAGGACACTCCAAGGACAATACCGATTCTACCAGATTGGCCACGCCAGCACTGGTACCCTCTTATGTGCATCCTGACCGTGCTACAACCTTGGCACATGCCTCAGACCCCTTCCTTCCTGTCCCATCAGGCGGGCCAGATTCTACACCCTCAGTTTCAAACCCTGAACCTTGCAGCCTGGCTAATTCCCTGAGCTCACCTCCAGCAATCCTCAGTAAGCAGGAGCTGGATGTCATTCTTGAGGCAAGGAGGCCTGGTACTAGAAAATCCTATTCAGAAAAGTGGAAAAGATAGTGTTCCTGGAGCCAGGCTCAGGGGATGGGCACAATGGTGCCCAGCTTACTTCATATTTTAGATTACTTAACAGAAATGCGCCACAAGGGCCTGCCTTTCTCTTCAATTAAGATTCATGCCTCTGCCATATCAACACAATACTGAGCCACCCCTCTTCTCTCATCCCCTACTAAAACAATTCCTTAGAGGGGCCAAAAATTTAAGACCCCCTCAGGAAAGCTCCCACTCCAGCCTGGGATCTTTACTTTGTATTGGAAAAACACACTCTTCCCCCCTTTGAACCAGCTGCTACAGCAGAATTGAATTGAAATTCCTTTCTTGGAAAACAGCTTTACTTCTAGCCATCACTTCAGCAAGAAGAGTGTCTGAACTACAGGCCCTCATGGCAGTGGAACCCTTCATTATCTTCCATGCGGACAGGGTTTCTCTCAGGACTAATCAATCGTTTATGCCCAAGGTGGTGTCTAGTGTGGCTCTAAACCAGTCCATTCATTTGCCTACTTTTTTCCCTAATCTTCTGAGTAAAAGGGAAAGGACACTGCCTTCTCTGGACGTACACAGGCAGCTGAGATTCTGTTTGAACAGGACTAAGTCTCTCAGAAAATCTGACCAGCTGCTAGTTAGCTTTGCTGCAGGGGCAGAGGGAAAGGCCATTTCAAAGCAAACCATTCCAAATGGATAGCACATTGCATCCATTTCTGCTACAAACACCATGGAAAGCCTACCCCACAGGGGATAAGAACACATCCCACCAGGGCTGCATCTACCTCTACTGCATTTCTCAGAGGAGTCCCTACCAGGGACATCCTGGAAGCTCCAACCTGGAGCTCTATACATACTTTTACCAAGCATTACCACTTGCCTATCTTTTATAAATCCAGAGCTGGATTTCCCACAACAGTCTTACAGGGCCTTATTGCTAGCCCTAATGCTCTTTAACTACCTCCACCCTTCCTTAGCTTTGGGAATCAACCCAAATGTGATGACTGCAACCGTGAAACATGAAGAACATAGTACAGTTGTGTACACTTACCATAAATGTAGATGTTAGAGTGTATTCACTGTTGCAGTCCTGGATGTTCATCTTGTTTCACTGTTGCAGTCCTAACTAATGGGTTATCCTGCTCCCGGTAGCCCTCTGTTGGCCAGAATACCAAAGGTAAGTAAACATGACATCGGTTGCTGTCGGTTGTAAAGGACGTCAGGGCATCCGATACAAAAAGGAGGCAGCCGACGTCACTTCCTCAGTCTTCCTTGCCACGGAGCCCAAAGCAGAAGTTTTTCATGCACGAGTGCTGATTGGCAGTTTACCTTTGTTGATTTCCGACTACAAGAGTTGAAGTCTACTACAGCTAAGAAACCCTGTTGGGGATACTCTTTTCTTGCCTTAACGAATGTCAGAAAAAGTTAATAATTGCCTTACCTGTGGAAAGCAGATTCCCCATAGAGATTTTCATTCCTATTGCATTATTTCTTTAGGCCTTGACTGCAACGTTCCCATTTGTGATCTCTGTGCCTCCTTTAATCCGTGTACTATCCATCTGGCTAAGATTTCGGCTAGGCATTTTGGAGTTTGGCCTAAATTTGTTGGTATGGCGTCCGCCGGTCTTCAGGCTTCGGATATTCCGAAGAAACGTAAGGATAAGGACTGCAACAGGTCTCAGAAAGCTAAGTCCTTGGATGATAAGTTGGTAGTCAGTCAGGCGGTAGCCAGTGAGACGCCTTTGCAGTCCGCAGATGTACAGCCGCAGGCCTTGATTGAGTCAGAGTTCCTTTGCCTTCCGACCTGTCGCCGGTCGCCTCTTCTGCTGGAGCTGGAACCGCTAAGCTGACTCTGGTGTCAGAGGCCTCCGTTTTGCGTTCTGACAGCAAACTTCTTCTTAACTTCTGCTGCAATTTCGCCAGTTACCAGGCCTCCCGAATTCATCAGACTTGCAGGTAAATCTTCCATTCATAAGCCTGTGAAAAGGCAGACTCCAGTTTCTTCTCGTTCTCCTCAATCTCAAATGGTTAATATAGCTAATGATTTATTGACTCTTATTAGGGGTTCTCAGCCTCCTCCTCCTCATAAAAGGAGTAGGAATGTTTTGCTGGAGGATGTTAAGTTGTCTTCTCTCGCCTTCATTCTTGCTGGATGGGTTCGGAGCCGATCCTCTGCTCCGACTCGGCACTTGCTAAGCTCAAGAGTCACTTCCACCAGCTCGAGGCAGCCCCATATCCCATGATGCAAGGCGGAGATTACCCAGATCTCGTTTGCCGCTTCGCTCATGAGGTAACTTTTTACCAGTTCCTGGTAAGTGAATTTTTCTAACTATTTTTCTGAGACTTTAGTCCACCCCAGTACTTTATTTTTATACATATATTACTTTATTAACTTCCCGATTCACTTAGCCCTATTCCCGTTAGTGTCCTGTTCCCTTTATTCCTTTTTTTTGCTAGTCGGGCCTTAGGTCTTTACCCCTCCTATATTTTTCCTGTCAGGGTTTGTTTGGGTGTGCCTGTGTGTTTTTTCCCTGTACTTGGTTTTGTTAATTTAGTTTAATTTTTGGACTGACTGTGTAGTGTGTGTGTATTAGGGACTCAGTCATGTCTAAAGAAGCTAGGGTCTTAGGCTTCAAGAAGTGTGACTCGTGCTGTCAGAAGATGTCTCTGACAGACGGTCACACTTCTTGTATTTATTGCCTGGGACGTCTACACCTGCAGGACTCCTGTGCTATTTGTCACTCCTTCAGCCAGAGAGTCCTGCAGGAACGTAGAAATAAACTTATTCTCAGGGGCTTATTAAAGCCTGAGAGCTCCCCGGCTAAGTCCGGCTTGGGGAAGCCCTCAAAGTCTCCCAAGGCCCAGGCTTCAGTGTCCAAGCCTTCAGCCTTGGCTCCAACTCCCTTGGAGTCGAGATCGGCTCCGGCTGGAGCCGATCCTTCCTTCTCTGAAGGTTCGGTATTGGTGCCGATCGGCGCCGATACTCTTGCTTCCATGCCTGTGTCGGTTCCGGCTGGAGCAGACACATCTCTGACCCAGCTCGGAGCCGACAAGTTGTCGGCTCCAACTGGAACTGAAGGTTCTTCGGCCCCGATGGCTCAGTCGAGAAAGAGATCCAGATCTCTGTCGCTGGAGTCTATTCATTCGGCTCCGGCCTCTCCCTTACTTTCGGAGCGGAGCCATCGGAGCCGATCCTCAAGGTCTTCCAGACTCTCAGACCATGACTTGGAGAGAGTGGTGAGTAGACTGCTGAAATCACAGGCACTGGCCCAGATACTTCATAGCTCATCTCAGCAGACGACCGCTATTCCACACCCTCCAGAAATTCCTCCTTCGACTCTCCTTCAGAGCTCGGAGCTGGAGCTTACTGGAACTGTGAACTGTTGGTGCTTCGGAGCCGATACCACTCCTTTCGGCTCTGTCGTCTTCGACTCCTATCTCCTCCTTGAGACCGTCCTTGGAGGGATCCGGTCGTCGGGCTTCCCTTGTCGGTTCCGAGGGGGCGAGTGGCATCGGACCCTTGTCCGACCCCGTTCTCCCCCTCGGAGCTTCGGCTTTGGTAAGCTCGGCACCAACATCTGCTTCGGAGCCTTCCCTTTCGGTGGGGCCGGGGATTCCTGTTTCCTCTGAGCGGGAGCTCTCGGTCCTCCCCGGGAGGGGAGCCTTCGAGGTGATGAGGAGTGTACTAGCCCCCGAGCTGAGTCAACAGTCGGTCCCTTTAGCTCCTCCCTCTTCAGTGCCTGTAGATATCTCTTCCCACTCTCTTGCTCCCGGACCCAGAGATCCATCGCCCCAGGTTTCCCCATTGGGAATACCTTCCTCTTCCGAGGTTTCTCCTGATCCTTCAGGGGAACCCCCACGTAAGAGGACTTACAAGAGGAAGCATTTAGACTCCCCTGTGTCTACGACATCAGATACTGACTTAGATGAGTCGGAGGGGTCCCCAAGATCCCCCTCTGAGGATGTCTCCTTTTCAGACATTCTTGAACTCCTGAAACAGAGGGGGAACTGGCCCTCCATTAACCCCTCCGAGGATGAGTCGGTATACCTGGAGGCTTTTGGATCTCGACCCTCCACCTCCTGGGTTTCTCCGCCTTTCGACCCCCTTATGGACGTGATAGCTCGAAATACGTGGGCATCTCCTGATTCCGTGGATCCAGTCCCCAGGAGGCCTTCTAAATTTATCACGGCCCCCACTGAAAAACAGTTTCTCACCAAAGGTGTCCCAGTTGATGCCATGGTGGTGGCGGCCGCCACCAAAAAGGAACTTGCAGATCCTTCCCTACTGGTCCATCCTCCTAACAAGGAGTCTAGGACCATGGACAGGTATGGTAAGCGGATGTTTTCCTCAGCGACCTTTGCTATGCGTTCGCTGAATTATCTATGTCACTTCACCCGACTTCAAAGAGATATCCTCAAGGAATTGGGTGAGGTGGTACAGGATCCGTCAGCTGCTGGGGCTCAAGAGAAGATTGCCTCTCAGCTGGGAATCCTAAATTCCATAACTAACTCCTCCATGCGGCTCATTTCTTATGCAGCCGATGGAGCGAGTAGAGCTGCAGGCACAGGAGTGGCTCTCAGACGTCAGTCCTGGATGCGACTTTGCAATTTTGCAGACCCCTTTAAGGCGTCCTTCACAAACTCTACCTTCGATGGGACAACTTTGTTTGGACCTCAGGTGAAGGACACTTTGACCAGGTGCGAGCAAGACGGCAAGACTCTTTCTGCCGTAGGAGTCCGTTTCTCCACCCCTTCAAGGCCTTACCCCAAAGGTCAGAAGGGAGGGAAAATGTGATTCCGAAAATCTCAAGGAGTCACGCCTGACGCACGTGGTCAGTTTACCCCCAGAGGCAGAGGGGGTAATAACAACAGACGCCGCCCTAGGGACAGAGGGGGTCCGCAGAACCAGGGCAGCAGAGAACCTCTCTCTGACGAGCCCTTCCAGCATCCCTGAGGTGTTGCCCGACTGCCCACCCTTGGAGGCAGTCGGGGGGAGATTGTCACTGTACCCAGAAGCCTGGTTTTCCCTTTCTCAAGACAAATGGGTACAGTCGATCATATCCGAGGGTTACAAAATACCTTTCGAGAAAAGCCCCTTCCCTCAAAAAGGATCCCTTCCAGACGTTCCACCCGGTCTAAGGGAAATTGCAAAGCTAGAGGTTTCAAAACTTCTAGAGAAAAGGGCCATCCAGCCAGTTCCAGCAGGCCATTTAGAATCCGGAATCTACTCAAGGTTCTTTTTGGTCCCCAAAAAGACGGGAGACTGGAGACCAATATTAGACCTCAGCAGACTAAACAAGTCTGTCAAAAAGATGAGTTTTCGGATGGTCACACTTCAATCGATTTTGCCCTTTCTGGACAAAGACAACTGGATGTGCTCTATAGACCTTCAGGATGCGTACTATCACATAAAAATCCACAGACGCTCCAGAAGGTTTCTCCGCTTTCGGCTGGGGACCAGTCATTTTCAATTTAGAGCCCTGCCCTTTAGTCTCACCACAGCCCCCAGAGTGTTTACCAAATGCATGGCAGTGGTCACGGTTCACCTGAGACGTCAGGGATTCCAGGTGTTTCCGTACCTAGACTGGCTCCTCACAGCCACCACCAGGCATCAACTTCTCCAGGCCAGGGATTACACTCTACGTCTCTGCAGCCAGTTAGGGATTTCTGTCAACTTCGAAAAGTCTTCCTTATCGCCTTGCCAATCTGTTACCTTTATGGGCGCAGATCTAGACACTACTCGGATGTCAGCAAATCTAACAAATCAAAGAATCCTGGATATCCAAAATCATGTTCGGATCATCCTACTCAGCAAAAAGGTACAAGCCAGGTTGGTCCTGAAAGTGTTAGGCCTAATGGCAGCTGCCATCACACTTCTTCCTCTGGCCCGCTTTTACATGCGTCTCCTACAGTGGATGTTGTTTACCCAATGGTCCTTCCAGCAGTTGCCCATGCGTCACAAGATCCTTGTCACACAGATCTGCAAGAGCCACCTATCCTGGTGGATTTCTTCCCTCCTAGTCCATCAGGGCAGACCATTTGTCCCCCCGGCCCCGGTAGCCACGGTCACTTTAGATGCCTCCCTGATCGGGTGGGGGGGGCATTATCAGGGCAGGATGGTCCATGGCACGTGGCAACCGTTCGAATACCACCTGCATATAAATGTCCTAGAGATGAGAGCAGTGCTTTTAACGTTGCCAGCCCTCAACTACTTTCTTCCTTTAGGAACTATCGCAGTTCACACGGACAACATGTCCGTAGTATGGTATATCAACAAACAGGGTGGGACCAAGTCCTATCCTCTGTGTCGAGAAGCTCTCAGACTTTGGCAATGGGCGATCTCCTCTCAGCAGTTTCTGATAGCAACGCATATCCCCGGGAAAACCAACATCATAGCGGACAGGTTGAGCAGAGCTATACTCATGCCTCACGAGTGGTGTCTCAAACAATCTATAGCGGAAGAGATTTTTCAGAAGTGGGGCCCTCCTTGCTGCGACCATTTTGCTACACCCCAAAACAGAAAATGCCCAGACTTCTTCTCTCTCTTTCCACTTCCAGGCCATCCCCCCAGAGACGCTCTAACCCAGGATTGGCCCCGGGGACTTCTTTATGCTTTTCCCCCTTTTCCGTTGATTCCTCAAGTGCTTCAGAAAGCTACCGACTTGAGAGCCAAGCTGATTCTCATTGCTCCTTACTGGCCTCGACAAATTTGGTTCCTGTTCCTTCATCGACATCTCTTAGTGCAGCCTTGGCATCTGGACCCAGTTCCAGATCTTCTGACCCACCAGTTGGGTCAACTGCACCGGTCCATTCGTTCCCTCAACCTCACTGCTTGGTTGCTTCACTTCCTTCCTTAGCCAGGCTTCCTATGATCTCTAATCCCGTTAGGGATATCATAGTAGCTTCTCTAAAGTCCTCTACCAGAAGGATTTACTCTAGCAAATGGCAACGTTTTTCCTTTTGGGCAAGGTCTAAGAACATAGATCCCTTTACTGCCCCTATTCAGTCAGTTTTGGACTTCCTAGCTGAAATTTTTCACTCTGGTTCTTCTTCTTCCACAGTTAAAGTCCAACTGGCAGCAATCTCGAATTTTCATGTCGGATTTGCAGACCTGAACATTATGTCTCACAAACTTTGCAAAGCCTTTCTCAGAGGGATCTTCCTACTTAAACCCCCTGTTAGGGATCCTCCACCGCAGTGGGATCTAAATTTAGTGCTGGCATCCTTAATACTTCCCCCTTTTGAACCGGCTGCTACATGCTCGTTAAAATTTCTCTCTTGGAAGACACTCTTTCTAGTCGCTATTACTTCGGCTAGTAGGGTGTCTGAACTTCATGCTCTCTGTGTTCGTCCCCCTTACTTGGTCTTCCACAAGGATAGAGTATCTTTGAGAACTAATCCGTCCTTTTTGCCCAAGGTTGCTTCTAAGACAAATTTAAACCAATCTATTGATCTTCCAGTATTTTTTCCCAATTATTCTGACAGGGCGGAACAAAAATTGCATTGCCTAGATGTTCATTGCCAACTCAGATATTACTTGGACAGAACAAAGCAATCTAGAAAGTCTGATCAGCTTTTTCTTTCTTATGCTGAAAATAAGAAAGGTCTCCCTGTTTCTAAGGTGACCTTATCCAGATGGCTGTCTTCCACTATTTCTTATATTTATCAGCTTAGGGGCAAACAGCTGATCTCAATACCAAAAGCACATTCTACCAGAGGCCTAGCCACATCTACAGGCTTTCAGGCTAGACTACCCTTAGACACTATTTGTGCAGCAGCCACTTGGGCCACTCCTCATACCTTCGTCTCACATTACAAATTGGATTTGGCCTCCAGGGACAGGGCGAGTTTTGGTTCCACAGTTCTCAAGAGTCTGTTCCATTGAGCCACCCAGGATAGAGGTGCTAGGGACACGGTCCCATCCAGCAAGAATGAAGGCGAGATTGACAACTTAACATTTAGAAGTTATGTACCTATCATAACGTTCCATGTTAGTTGTCTTCTCTCGCCTTCTTTCTTGCATCCCTCCCTCCTGTCCTCCTAGCCTGGACAGACCTTGAACTATCCTCTTCTCTGCGAGATTTCTCCCTTGGACACCAGTTAGCTCTGCACTTAGTTACCTGGGTTCCCCTTACAGTTTTTTCTCAGGTTAGTTGTTCTTCTTCCCTTGGGGGAAGATAGTAGGTATTTTTTCCTTTAGCTACCAAACGAGATCTGGGTAATCTCCGCCTTGCATCATGGGATATGGGTCTGCCTCGAGCTGGTAGAAGTGACTCTTGAGCTTAGCAAGTGCCGAGTCGGCGCCGAGGATCGGCTCCGAACCCATCCAGCAAGAAAGAAGGCGAGAGAAGACAACTAACATGGAACGTTATGGTAGGTACATAACTTCTAATTTTGTCCTGTTCAGTTTCTGTTTCTTCCAGCATTTCTGCTGATGAAGATGAATTTTCTCAGGCTTTTTCTCCTGTTGAGGATTCAGATGTAGAGGAGTCCATTCCTTCAGCCTATCCTCCAGAGGATTTCTCTTTTGGTGATACTTTAAATACCAATGCGAAAAGCAGAAACCTGATCTCAACGCAATGAGGTAAAAATGCTGAGCGGTTGCTGTTGAACAGGCTTTACAAATCCACAATTCAAAAAAGTTCTCGGCAGCCGTAGCAAAAGTAAAACTCTTCTTTATTGTAATAGATATAGTTGAAGGGTAAGCGCTTTCGCGTGGTCACAGCCACGCTTCATCAGACAAATAAAAGTTCTGTATTACAGTGCTTATATACAACATAAATTGGTTAGATGGAAACCAAGCCCTATATAATTGGGTGTCTCATTAACCATTTAAAGTAACAATGCATAGCTTCCAAAATCAGATAACAAACTGTTATAAGCGATGCTTTAATGTTGAATACAATGAATTTTTTGCGCATAATTCATATTGCAGTTTGCAAATTAAAAATACAAATCTATATATATATATAATAAATTAAACTAAGGAACAGTCATAAACCTTAATGTAGTTCTATTAAGACTCTGTGCTTAAATAAATAAATAAAAGCAATGCGAACGCTGCACTACTGAAGTAAACAAGTATTGTTCTAAAAAAACTTGTATGCAATTGCCAGTACATCTAAATGAATAAATAAACATTTAGACTTTTAGAGAACTTAGTATAGTTCAACAATTGATCCATATTTAGGCAAAAGGCAAGGAGAACTTTACGTATCAAAATGTTAATAAAAATGATACTGAGTGAGCATTTATGCAATTACCAACATCGCCAGAGCTTACATACATTTAGCGCAACTTATTTAAAATATATACTAGATTGTATAAGTAATAAATAAAGCAGACTGTCATAGAACTTGTTATAAATCAACTATTGTTTTATATTTAAGTAAATAGAAATAATAAAGCATTGTACAGCTGAAAACTAACAGCTGACAGGTATAGCCCTGGAAAAACTTGTTTGCGGTTAGTAATACAACTAAACAGACAAGTAAACGTTTAAAGAACTTAATATAGTTCAACAGTTGATTCATGTTTAGAAAAAAGGGGGCAAAAAGCACAATGAAAAAGAACAATAAAGATAATGAAAACTTTAGGCATTAAAGTGCTGATGGATATAACACTATATAAGCGATTGAATGGTTACCATCGTAACCAGAGCATGTATTCATTTAATAAAAATTATTTATAATAATTGTTTAAAATTGTGTAAAAATGTTCACTAGATTACTATAAGACATTTCTAAAAAATTTGTAGTTAAAAACAATTTATGTATACATGATTAGTGTGAGTACTGTCGATGTCTTTTTAAAACCAAGTAAAGTCATTTAAAAAATTTTCTTTTATATGTACTTGAGTAAGTCTTGCTATAAAGGTATGTTATTAAGACATTAGAAAATGCAACTCAGAACTCAAACCATTTGACATATGACTTTTAAAATATATCTAAGTTTAAATAGAACCCAAAGCAAAATCTATTGAAATGTACTAATAGCTTGAAGCATGAACGTACCTAGTGGTGCACAAATAACTATGAAGTTGAAAAATATATAGCAATGCAAAAATATATAATACTAAATAATGAGACCATACAGTTGAAAATGCATAAGTGAATAAATAAATTTTATATCATAAAATTTTCTTTGCTTTAAAGCTGATAGACAGAATCTATTTAGGTAAAGATAGTATAATTTAAATTAATGTAGTATAACTCCAGGTGTATAACTATGTGTTAAAACAAATAGGTAATTTAATATAAACTTGATTAGCTGTATTATTTACCTATAAAATACCAATCTTATAAATTATAAAATACATATATATATAAATTTAAAATATATAAGAATAACATGTAAGGAGTATCTAATTATAAACCAATATGAAAAATATGTGAAAAATATATATAAAATATAAAAAAATATATATATAAGAAAAATATAAAATTATAAGGTATTATAACATGTTATAAGATATTATAAAGATATATATTATGTTATTTAATTAATATCATAACTTTAAGGATAAGTATTAATAGTAAAAAACATACAATTAAAATGTGCATATGTAATAATTATACAGTAATGTTAGCGTTTCCTATTATTTAGAATAGGTTTAATGGAGACTGAAGTATTCAGTCCTGGATGACTATGAGCGTTAAATTTCAGAATCCATTTTAATTCTGCCAGGGCTAAATTATTTAAATTATCTCCGCCTCTGGGGTTTATTTTTATTTTTTCAAGTACCCTAAATAGAAAATGATGTTCATTGTGTTCTATTATATGTTGTGCTAATGCATTAGTATCTATTTTTTTCTTTATTTCATATAAATGATCATATATACGATCAGTTAACCTCCTTTTTGTTAACCCAATGTAAAATGCTGTACATTTTGTACAGGTTGCTAAATAGACCAGGTTTTTTGTTTGACAGGTAGCAACAACATTAATGTAATAGGTAAAACCTAGGGTGGAATGAGTAAAAGTTGAGTCTAAACAAATCATTTTACACCTGGTACAAGAACCACAAGAAACTGTTCCCATTACTTGTGTAGATTTCATAGTATTTGGTACAATATCTTTACATAAAATTTGTTTCAAGTTGGGACAGTTCTTATATAAAAAGGAGGGGAAGTTTCCCACCAGATTAGACACTAAAAAATCTGTCTGTAATATGTTCCAGTTATTCCGTATAACTGTCTCCAAACATTTTACGTCACTAGTGTATTTTAAAATGTATGGTATTTTTATAATGCCATTGCTATTTTTATATTTGAAAGAAGTGTATTTCTTAACAGTGAGTGGTGTGGATTCTGTAGTGTGTATAGTATTATTTTTAATGGAGTTGACAAGCTTAAAATTGTATCCTCTATCTAAAAATAATTGCTCTAACAGGTCAGATTCTTTTTCTAAAACAGTGTTTTCCTGGCAAAGTCTAGTCAGCCTAGTAAACTGACTTTTAACTATTCCTGGGAACATATGCCTAGGATGCATGCTGCTGTAATGAAGTAGTGTGTTAGTCCAAGTAGGTTTCCTATATATAGAAGACATGATTTTTCCTTGCTCAGTGAGTGTCAAGGTAACATCCAGGAATTCAATTTGTTTCGTGGATGCTTCCAGTGTGAATTTCAAGTAACTAGTAGTGGTTTCTAGGTGGTGTAAGAAACATGTAAATTCATCTAAGGTACCTTGCCAAATTAGGAGAACATCGTCTACAAAACGTTTGTAGAACTTGATTTTGTTAAAGCCAGGATTGGTGAACAAATGCTCTTTTTCCCAATTTAGGACCACTAAATTCGCATACGTATTTGCGCATGGGGTGCCCATGGCTACACCCCATGTCTGCAAATACGTCATGCTGTTAAACATAAAGTTGTTATTATTAAGCACTAAATCCAAGAGCTGACAAATTAGTATAATTTTATCAGAAGAGAAGCTAGTGTCTCTTACAAGCAATTCTCTGATTGCTTCCAAGCCCAAATCATTGGGGATGGACGTAAAAAGATTTTTTACGTCTAAAGTTATCAGCATATATTCATCTGTCCCAGTATTCAATATCACATCCTCAAGGCTGCCTAGTAAATCATAGGTGTCTTTTAACAGGGTTGGAACCAAATCCACTACTGGTCTGAGGTATTTTTCAAGAGCTGTTGAAATGGTAGCAGTTACCCAGTTAGAGCCTGATACTATAGGCCTAAGGGGTATAGGGTGTACCTGTTTGTGAATCTTGGGCAAGCCTTTTATTGTAGGAGTGGTAGGGAACTCAATATATAAGTACTTATATTCTTCTGGTGTAATTTGTCGGCACATTAAAAGGTCATAAAGAGTGGCATGTACATTAGTTATAATAGAGTGGACTTTTTCCTGAGAGATGATGGAGTAAGTGTCTTGATCTGATAACATATTTG
Organism: Protopterus annectens; assembly: GCF_019279795.1. Taxonomy (NCBI): domain Eukaryota; kingdom Metazoa; phylum Chordata; order Ceratodontiformes; family Protopteridae; genus Protopterus; species Protopterus annectens. The sequence goes on from NC_056741.1 coordinate 879,039,850, forward strand.
ACATCAAAGTAACATAGTCCACAGTATTCATAACTATAATGCCACCACCTTTGTCTGCAGGTCTAAATGTGATATCAGGAAACTGTTTGAACTTTTTTAAAGATGCCATTTCTCCAGGAGATAAGTTAACATAAACTACTTTGTTTTTCTTAGTAGAAAAAAGTTTATAAAAATCTCTCTCACAGGCCTTAAGAAAGCAATCAATACTGAAGGGTAAAGGAGGTGAAAAATTGCTCTTTTGTCTTAATGACACACATTCTGTTTGTGAAATTTCAGTATTGTATGTTGTAGAAGTGTTTTTAAAAAACATTTTAAGGGCTACATTTCTGCAAAAAATACGCAACTCACATAGAACATCAGCCAAGTTACTGCATTGTGCTGGTATGAAATTTAAGCCCTTATTAATCAAACTAATATCTGATATACACAAATCATAGTTAGATAAATTAACAAATATGTCAGTCACATCCTTTGCCTTCGATTCGTTCCATATCTTTCTTCTGAATTTTTCCTTTTTCTTGGCCCTCTGCTCTGAGAGCGCCCTCTCCCTTGATACTGTGTTTTTATGGGATAGGGTAAAAAACGACTTGCTTCTTGAGTCAATTTAGGTTTTGCACCCAAACGAACATCATTGTGCATATTAGCAAAAGCTAGTTGGTTAGGAGGTGGTGTTGCAGAGTAAGCAGTCAGTCTAGGGAAATCTGTCTCACTAGGTAGGGCAAAATTGTTATCAGTTATAGGTAAAGTAGACGGGGCTGAAACACCAACAGATGTAGAAGCAGCATCATTAATTAAAACATTGTCATTAGCATTTGATAAAGAGACTGGCCTTTGTGATTGAGTTTGTGCATTATTATGTCTAGGCCAGACAAAAATCTGACCAGTTTGGAAATCATTAAAGTCCCTCTGCAACTTTTTCAGTTTAATTTGTTTCAGTTTCTCACTGAAAGAGTTCACTTGTGAAAAAATGGTTTGCAGTCTATTTTTTGCATAATCAGATTTAAACTTGTCAGTTAAATTTTTGTGAGTTATATCTATTTCGGTACGTAATTTAGTCTCAAGAGGTAAAAAATATTCATTTAAAAGTGACATGTACCTGAATCCTTGTTCAATATTTAGGTCCTGCCACTTTTTCAAGAGCACTGGATGATTAGATCCATAGGATGGCATGCAAAATACACGCATTCCTCGAGGTACAATTCTATGATGTATGGATGCTTCAAGATGTTGCCTTTGCCAGGCGTACCTTTGTAGTAGGTAGAGCTTGTCTTCAAATTCTTTCACAACCAAATTAAAGTCAGCAAGATTTTCATCCGGTAGGGTGGAAGCAGGAATGTTAACTGGCCCACCTAGTTCCAAAGCCAATAAAGGGTTAGCAACGTGATGCAGCAATCCTTCTGGTATAGCTGAAAATTCCCTCGACTCTGGTCTGTAGTCTAATTCTACATTGGTGGAATCCATTGCGTAGAGCAGTTACCACACAGAGAAAGTAGAGAAAAAAACCAAGAGGTAACTGCAGCTCCAAGAGGTCAGGTAACACAAACAAGTACAAATGCGAAAAGCAGAAACCTGATCTCAACGCAATGAGGTAAAAATGCTGAGCGGTTGCTGTTGAACAGGCTTTACAAATCCACAATTCAAAAAAGTTCTCGGCAGCCGTAGCAAAAGTAAAACTCTTCTTTATTGTAATAGATATAGTTGAAGGGTAAGCGCTTTCGCGTGGTCACAGCCACGCTTCATCAGACAAATAAAAGTTCTGTATTACAGTGCTTATATACAACATAAATTGGTTAGATGGAAACCAAGCCCTATATAATTGGGTGTCTCATTAACCATTTAAAGTAACAATGCATAGCTTCCAAAATCAGATAACAAACTGTTATAAGCGATGCTTTAATGTTGAATACAATGAATTTTTTGCGCATAATTCATATTGCAGTTTGCAAATTAAAAATACAAATCTATATATATATAATAAATTAAACTAAGGAACAGTCATAAACCTTAATGTAGTTCTATTAAGACTCTGTGCTTAAATAAATAAATAAAAGCAATGCGAACGCTGCACTACTGAAGTAAACAAGTATTGTTCTAAAAAAACTTGTATGCAATTGCCAGTACATCTAAATGAATAAATAAACATTTAGACTTTTAGAGAACTTAGTATAGTTCAACAATTGATCCATATTTAGGCAAAAGGCAAGGAGAACTTTACGTATCAAAATGTTAATAAAAATGATACTGAGTGAGCATTTATGCAATTACCAACATCGCCAGAGCTTACATACATTTAGCGCAACTTATTTAAAATATATACTAGATTGTATAAGTAATAAATAAAGCAGACTGTCATAGAACTTGTTATAAATCAACTATTTTTTTTTCTATACTTTAAATACCCTCAGGAAACATTTTAAATGGGAAAGTCAGGATTATCCCCAATCTAAGAAACGGATTAGGGAGTTTCTGGATTTACCTCAGCATAAGCCTCTTGCTATTCCCACTTTGTTGGAAATTGTTGTTGATGCTTTTCTGGAAAATTCCTTGACTCCAAATTTGGTTCCTCCTGCTCCCAGGAAACCTGACCGGTACTACAGAGTCCCTGATTCTCATCTGTTTCTTTTCAGTTACCCGTTGGCAGATCCAGAGGTTATTTCTCAGGTCCTTAAAAGGGTTAAGGCCACTGTTAGACAAATGGGTGCTCAGAATTGTGTCCCTAGGGCACAAGTTTTCTTTCCGCACCTTTCCAGCTCCCAGGGGATTCCCGGACGTTCCTCCAAACCAAAGGGCGGAAGTAGAAAAACAGATTTTGCCTTTGTCTCATCTGGGAGCAATAGAATTGGTCCCTGCTCAGCAGGTAGGCCAGGGTTTTTATTCCAGGCTTTTCCTAGTTTCAAAAAAAAAAGTCACCTGGCATCCTATCCTAGATCTTTCCATTCTGAACTATTTTCTAGTACTTCCAAAGTTCAAAATGCTCACTCTGCATCAGTTGCTACCACTGCTAGAAAAGGATTCCTGGCTGGTAACCTTGGAACTCGGAGGCTTATCTGCACATCCCTATAAGTTGCAGGCAGTATCTTTGTTTCAGAGTGGGCAAGCAACATGATCAATTCTCTGTGCTGCCCTTTGGCTTATCTACTGCTCCCAGAGTCTTCACAAAGTGCCTGGCCCCAGTCATTGCTTTTTCAGGCAGAAGAAAATTCAGACTTACCCATATTTGGACGACTTGCTGATTCAAGCAAGTTCTCAGGAACAGCTATTAAAGGATCTGGAATTCGTAAAGACTCTTTTCTCTTCCCTGGGTTACACTCTCAGAGGAAAATTCAAAAATGGTACCATCCAAGGAGATAGCATTCTTGGGAGTGAGTCTGAACACAGCCGCCCAGATGATGTATCTCACCCAGGAGAAGCAGACAGCTCTTTCAGTTTATTTCAAGGACTTGGCAAGCCTGCCCCAGCTCCCTGCAAGGAAATACCTGCAAGCTCTGGGATTCATGGCATCTTGTATTGTCATGATTCCATATGCAAGACTGCATATGAGGAAATTGCAATGGTACCTCAAGAACATTTGATGTCAACACACAGAGGACCTGGATATGATGATTCCTCTGCTTCCATTTCTGCAGACAGAGTTTCTATGGTGGGCAACAGCCTGTGTACAAAACAAAGGCATGCCTTTTCGAACACCTCTTACCACTCAAGTTCTGACTACAGATGCATCGGTCTATGCCTGGGGAGCACACCTGGATGGCAGATGCATACAATGACATTGGAACGCCCAGCAGATGCAGCTGCACATTAATCTAAAATAGTTGATTGCAGTTCAGCATGCCTTTCTAGCTTTTAAGTATCTTCTTTCTCCAGGGACCCTGCTTATCAGAACAGACAACACCACAGTCATGTGGTACATCAAGAAGCAGGGAGGGACTCACTCTTACCCCCTGTGCAGACAAAGCATGAATCTTTGGTCCATGGCAGCATCCCTGGACTTGCATCTCCTAGCTCAGTTTCTTCCAGGAAAGCTCAGTGTTTTGGCAGACCAGTTGAGCAGGCAAACCCTGGATCCTCATGAGTGGCAGCTGAACAGAGCAGCATTTACAGCATTATTCAACGTTGGGGCATGCCTCAGATGGATCTTTTCTCCTCCCCAGACAACCATCTTCTAACTCTCTCTTGCACCAGACAGCATCACAGCAGAGCCTGGAAAGTGGATGCTCTGTTCTTCCCTTGGACGTTGCTATCAGTATACGCCTTCCCTCCTCTTCCTGTTCTTCCCAGAGTATTAGTGAAGATCAGGGACGAATGACCAAGGACTATTCTCATAGCTCCGGACTGACCCAGACAGCATTGGTATCTGCTGCTTTGCAATCTCTCCCTTTTTCCTCCTTGGCATTTTCCTCTGAAGCCAGATCTTTTGGTTCAGGAATAGGGAAACATTCTACATCCTCATCTTCAGTCTCCATTTGGTAGCATGGCTCATTGCATGACTCCTTCCCTTTCTCCTCCCTTTCCCAGCAGGTGGTTGACGTGCTGAGGGAGGCCAGGAGGCCTAGCACTAGGAAGTCCCACTCTTGCAAATGGGAAAGGTTCTCTCAATGGATGCAGTCTAGAGGGGAATCTGCTTCTCAGCCTACCCTTTCTCTGATCCTGGAATACCTGGCTGATTTGCTTCAGGGTGGTCTTTCTTTCTTTTTCCTCTGTCAAGATCCATACTTCAGCCATTTCTGCTCATTGTTTTCTTGAACAACCCATTTTCTCTCATCACCTGATGAAAATGTTTCTCAGAGGTGCTTGCAACTTAAAACCTCCCAGAAGAGCACCTACTCCAGCCTGGGATCTTAATTTTGATGATGTCCTTCAAGGATGCATCTGCAGTCATAACAAATGGGTTGTCCTGCCTCAGGCAGCCCTTCGGTCGGCCGGATTCCAAAGTCTGGGTCTGGCCTCGGCTGATGTCGCACTTCACCCGACGTCATAGCTGCTGGGGTATAAAGGCATTAGCCGACGCCATTTTCCTCAGTCTTTCTTGCCGCGTGGTGCCCGAAGCAGAAGCTGTTCGCAAGTGCCGGTCGGTCAGATCCAGAGATTTCAGCGTACCGAAGACTTCTAAAAAGCTAAGTACCCCATTGGGGACTCTTTCTTGCCTCAGCCGATGTCAGACAAAGTAAATAATTGTTTAACTTGTGGGAAACAAATACCTCATAAGGATTTCCACTCTTACTGCCTTCCTTGCTTAGGCCCAGACCACGACGTATCAGCTTGTTTAGCCTGTGCTTCCTTCAACCGACGGACTCTTGGACGTTGGTCGGAGTTTGCAGAAGAGTTTTTTGGCTCCACGTTTGCATATAAAATGCCGTCGGAGACTCCGACTACACATTTAGCTAAAAACGCAAAGAAAAGGACCGACACTCGCGGCCCGCGGTTTCGGCTGAAACCACGGTTAAGCCTACCGCGAGTGTCTCGGTTTCAGCTGAAACCGAGACCTCGGTTCTCCCTTCGGCCGAAAGCATGCCTCCGATAACCGAGGCCACACAGGCCATCGCTGAGTCGGCTACAGATATTCCTGCTGAAGTAGCAAGGCACACAAGAGTTGTCTGACACTATTCCGTTGGACATCTCTATTCCTGCACGTGGGGCAGCTAGACCCCCTGCTTCTATGTCTATCAAGGCCTTTTCCAGGGCTAAAGCAGCCAAACTTTCTAAGGCCTTACCTTCAAAAGCTCCCTCTCACAGGCCTGCCTCTAGTTCCCAGATTCTCAGCCTTGCTGAGGACCTTATTTCTCTGATCAGGGGATCCCATCCTCACCCAGACAGGGCCTCACAACCCCCTCCAGAAAAGAGGCCTAGGACTGAACCCCCTGAACCTCTGTCCTCTGACCACTCCTCGGATGGTTCAGATGTTTCGGACCATCAGGAAGGCCCGTACTCACCTTATGAGGATTCTGATGCAGAAGACTCCATTCCTTCTGCCTCACCTCCAGAAGAATTTTCTTTTGGGGAAACCCTACACTCAATGAGGGAACACTTCCAATGGCAGGGTCAGGATTTTTCTGATTCTGGGAAAAGGCTAAGGACTTTTTTACACTTACCACAGCATAGGCCTTTAGCCATTCCACCTGTACTTTCAGTTGTTGATGATGCATACAATGATGCCAGTACTGCCCCTGATTCTCTTCCCCCGGCCCCTGCAAAGCCTGACAGATACTACAGGGTCCCGGATTCTCACTGCCACTTGTATAAGGCTCATGCTGCAGACCCAGAAACCATTTCTCAGGGCCCTAAAGGTGTTGCAGCTGCCACTGCCAAAAACCCACTACCATCTGAAAGAGAATCTAGAGCATTAGAGAGATGGGGTAAAAAGGTTTATACATCTTCTACTCTTTCTGCCAGGGCTTTAAACTGTCAATTCCACATGATACAGTACCAGGAATTTTTGTTAGATCAGCTGAATAAAAAACTGGCCTCTCCTGAACCTTTAGACTGTAAGTCCCTTCAGGATTTGGTACACAATTCTCAGCAGGTCAGTAATCATTTCTTAAAATGTGGCTATGATGCACTGGAGGCTTCATTTAGATCAGCTATGACTGGAGCAGTGATTCGAAGGCATGCCTGGTTAAAAGAACAATCCTTACCAGACCATGTTAAGTCTAAACTCCTGACGCCCTATGGAGAAACAAAGTTTGTTTGGCTCCCCTGCACAGGAGGTTCTAAAGAAAGTGGAAGAAAAAGCAAAATCTGTCCAAACAGTCAAGGAATTTTTGCAGGTCCAACCTCTGAGGTTTAGCAGAAATTGGCCTTCAAAGCATTGGTCCTTCCCAGACACCTCCAGAGCACAGAGAGGCAGAAATAGACGCTCAAGAGGCAGAGGCCAATCTAGGGGTGCCTACAGGGGTCGTCAGTGGCAACCTGCCAACCAAAGAAGTGCCGCCACTGCTGCGACTGCAACCACTTCTACAGGACAGACACAATGACTTTGCTCTGATTCCGCCTACCAGGGAACAACTGGAAGCACCCTTGGGCGGAAAGCTAGCCTTATTCTCAAGAAATTGGCATTGTATTACAGGAGACAAATGGACTTTACAAACAATAGACAAGGGCTACAGGTTTCACTTCCATACTCTACCAAAAAAGAGAGGAATGCCAAACCTTCCACCAAACCAGAAATCAGAGGCTCTAAAACAAATCATCAGTTTACTAAGGTTGAGAGCTATAGAAAAGGTACCACCTATGGAACAAGGCCAAGGATTTTACTCCAGACTATTCCTTGTACCAAGAAAAGAAAATCAATGGAGGCCTATTCTCGATTTGTCCGCACTGAACACATACCTCATTGTTCCAAAATTCAAAATGCTGACCCTACAGCAACTTTTTCCCATGTTGGGCAAGGAGTCTTGGCTGGTGACTCGATCTCAAGGAGGCATACCTGCACGTCCCTATACGACCAGATTGCAGAAGACACCTCAGATTTCTTGCAGGATCAGAGCATTATCAATTCTCAGCATTGCCCTTTGGCTTATCTACTGCGCCCAGAGTATTCACGAAATGCCTGGCATCAGTAATTGCTCATTGCAGGCTTCAGGGAATTCAAATCTACCCATACCTGGACGACTGCCTAATACAAGCGGACAGTAAGACAAAATTAATAAAGGATTTGGCCCATGTCATGCAACTGCTGCAAGCCTTGGGATACACAGTCAACATACAAAAATCAAGACTAGTGCCATCTCAAAGGATAACTTTTTTGGGTGCAGTACTGGACACAATAACTCAGATGGCTTTTCTCGCAGAGGAAAAACAAAAGCAGCTACCAGTCTATTTCATGGCATTAACAAGACAAACTCAGCTTACTGCAAGGAAAGTCCTGCAGGCCCTGGGTTACATGGCATCCTGCATAATATTGATCCCACATGCCAGGCTGCATATGAGAAAGTTACAATGGTACCTAAGGAATGTATGGTCTCAACACAGACACAGTCTAGAAGCCCAGATACCAATCATTCCATATCTGAAAAAAGAATTCCTGTGGTGGGCTCAGGCCTGTCAGATAAACAGAGGATTGCCTTTCCACAAACCACATCCAAGGCAGACCATCACCACGGACGCCTCAGACCTAGGCTGGGGCACACATGGAAGACAAGTGTATCCAAGGCCTATGGTCACAAGACCAGCTGAATCTACACATAAATCTAAAGGAGATGCTGGCAGTGAAACATGCAATCGAGGCATTCAGGCCATTCATCCAGCAAGGACACCTGCTGATAAGGACGGACAATACCACAGTCATGTGGTACATCAACAAACAGGGAGGCACGCATTCATACCCTCTATGCCGGACGGCAATGGACCTGTGGAACTTGGCCCTGAATCTCAACATCCAACTGCAGGCCAGATTTGTACCAGGAAAAGAGAATTCACTAGCAGACAGCTTAAGCAGGACTACCACGGATGCTCACGAATGGATGCTGCATCCAGATATTTTCAAAATCATAACAAAGAAATGGGGAATGCCAGAGATAGACCTGTTTGCCTCCCCACACAACTACCAACTGAAGAAATTCTGCTCAAGAGTATACCACCCACTTGCCTGGAGGGTGGACTCCCTTTCTTTCAGCTGGAAGGACCTGACAGTATATGCCTTTCCACCTCTTCCTTTGATGTACAAAGTTCTACTGAAGATCAGAGAGGAACAGCCAAAGGTAATTCTGATAGCTCCAGACTGGCCGAGGCAACATTGGTACCCGCTACTGAGAAGCATGTCTCGGACGCATTCATGGCATCTACCTCTATGTCCTTTACTTCTAACGCAGAACAATTACAAGACCCCGCATCCAAACTTAAAAACACTGCAGCTAACTGCTTGGAAAATTGCATAAAACAAAACCAACTTGATTTATCTCAGAGGGTTAAGAACATTATCCTGGAGGCTCGCAGACCCTCCACAAGGAAAACATATTCAGCCAAATGGAAAAGATTCCTCATTTGGAGTGCAGAAAAGGGAGAAAATGTCACTCTAGCAAACCTAGCACACATCCTGGAATACTTAGCAGAACTGTTCCACAATGGCCTGTCCTATTCTTCCATTAAGATACATGCATCAGCAATTTCAGCAGAGTACAACATGGATCCTCCTGTCTTCTCTCATCCTCTCCTCAGACAATTTTTGAGAGGGATCAAAAATGTAAAGCCTCCAAGGAAACCACCTTTGCCTGCATGGGATCTCAATTTTGTGCTAGAAAAATTAACACTTCCCCCTTTTGAACCAGCAGCAACAGCAGACTTACAGTTCTTATCTTGGAAAACTGCCTTCCTGCTAGCAATCACTTCAGCAAGAAGGGTATCTGAGTTACAGGCATTAATGGCAGTGCAGCCTTTCCTTATCTTCCATCAGGATCGAGTGTCTCTAAGAACCAATCCTACTTTTATGCCAAATGTGGTATCCAGGGTATCCTTGAACCAAGCCATACATCTACCTACATTCTTCCCCAACCCACAGAATGGGGGGGGGGGGGGACTACTACACACCTTGGATGTACACAGACAACTGCGCTACTATCTGGACAGAACCAAGGCCAGCAGAAAAACTGACCAGCTTCTGGTAGCATATGCAAAAGGAGTGCAAGGAAAAGCAATTTCAAAACAGACAATCTCAAAATGGATAGGAAATTGCATTCGATTCTGCTACTCATTTCATGGAAAGACAACTCCTGAAAATATCAGGCCTCACTCCACAAGAGCTACAGCCACCACTACAGCTTTCCTACGAGGAGTAGCTATCAAAGACATTTTAGAAGCTGCTACTTGGAGCTCCGTGCATACATTTGCCAAGCATTATAATCTTCCTTTATACTCCAGATCCCGAGCAGGTTTTGCAACTGCTGTTTTACAAGGGATCTTAACTACACCATTATCTTAGTGCCTCCTCCCCCAGTTTGGCTATGGTATTCTACCCATTTGTTATGACTGCAGATGCATCCTTGAAGGACATAGTACAGTTTTGTACCTACCATAAATGTAGATGTCCGATAGGTATGCATCTGCAGTCAGGATTACCCACCCTCCTTCCCCTCTGTGGTATTCCTAGGGTACTTACCCCTCCTTTAGCTAGCTGAGGGAATCTATTATGGTGTATTTGTTTGTATGTATATATGTATATATGTATGTATGTATATATATATATATATATATATATATATATATATATATTTGTTGTTTTCTACTGTTTGGATCTATTTGCATTTATCCAAATTTAGCCTTCCTAGAGGGCACCTGGCATCTGGGGCAAGAAACACTGAGGACAGTGGCGTCGGCTGATGCCTTTATACCCCAGCAGCTATGACGTCGGGTGAAGTGCGACATCAGCCAAGGCCAGACCCATACTTTGGAATCCGGCCGACCGAAGGGCTGCCTGAGGCAGGACAACCCATTTGTTATGACTGCAGATGCATACCTATCGGACATCTACATTTATGGTAGGTACAAAACTGTACTTTCATCATGTTACCCTGCTGCAGTCATCACACTTGGGTTATCCTGCCGTCAGGCAGTCCCGCAGTCGGCCCGAATTCCAAAGTCTTGGTCCGGTGTCGGGTGCTGTCGCTTCTTCCCCGACGTCAGTGCGCCAGGGGTATAGAAGAGGCATCCAACGCCATTTTCTTCAGTCTTTCTTGCCGCATGGTGCCCGAAGCAGAAGCAGTTCGCAAGTGCTGGTCGGCCGACACCTGAGATTTTCGAATAGAGTTTCAGTCCGAAGTCTTCAAAGCTAAGTACTCCATTGGGGAACCTTTTCTTGCCTCAGTCCGATGTCAGAAAAAGTTAACAATTGCATTTCTTGTGGGAAGCAAATACCGCATAAGGACTTTCATTCTTATTGTATTCCTTGCCTAGGCCCAGACCACTACGTCACTGGTTGTCGGTTTTGTGCTAGGTTCAATAAGTGAACTATAAAGCGACGCTTTGATTTCGCACGACACTACTTCGGTAGGAAATTTAATTACACTATGCCGTCTGAGCAACCGACTACCGGCGTGCATAAAAAACACAAAGATAAAGACAGGCAGCCTAGATCCAAGCCAGACTCCGAGGCCTCGGCTGGGCCAGTTGCCGGTCCTCCGATTTTCAGTGAGGTGCCCACGCAGCCCCTGGCTACCGCAGAATCGGATCCCCAGACCGCTTCAGATTCTCTAGCAGAGTGTTCTAGGCCGACGCAGCCATTTTCTTTAGGCCCTACCGACGACATTGCAGAAGGAGAAGCTGGTGCTGTAGAAACACCTTCAGTTTCAGAAGGTGTCTTCAGACCGACTACTCTCACCATAAAATCTTATGCTAAGCTTAAGACTCCTCTAAAACCAAAAAGACTGCACTTCAGTCTCCAGTTCAAGGCCCCATGCCTAAGAAACAGATGCTTAAAATGGCTGAAGATTTGATTTCTTTAATCAGGGGTTCCCCCCCCCCCCCGACAAAAGGCCTAGACAAGAGGAGGATTATGCCTCCTCTGATCAAGTGTCTATTTCCTCAGGCTCCTCTGAGGAACAGGATTACTCCTTTCCCCCTTATGAAGATTCTGATGCTGAAGATTCCATTCCCTCCGCTTCTCCCCCTGAAAGACTATTCCTTTGGGGAAACCTTACATACCATGAGGGAACATTTCCACTGGGAAGGTCAGGACTACTCCGACTCAAAGAAAAGGCTCCGAGAGTTTCTTTTACTCCCCCAGCACAGACCACTTGCTATCCCCCCAGTTTTAGACATTGTGGATGATGTTTATTTAGAATCCAGTCTAAATCCAGATTCTCTGCCTCCTGCTCCAGCCAAACCAGATAGATACTATGGAGTGCCTGACTCACACAAATTCCTTTTCAAAAGCCCTGTTGCTGATCCAGAGACAGTCTCCCAGGGTCCCAAAGGGGCCAAGGCTTCTGTGGCCAAAAATCCTGTACCCTCTGAAAGGGACTCCAGAGCACTAGATAGTTGGGGGAAGAAGGTTTACACCTCAGCTACTCTGGCTATGAGAGCGCTAAATTGTCAATTTCACATGCTTAAATACCAGCAATTCCTAATGTCTCAAAAGAAAGAGGAGCACGCACCCTCAACAGTCTGAATTCAAGGAAATGCAGGATCTGTTGCATGCAGCTGAACAGATGGGCAAACATACTTTACAATGTGGATTTGATTCCTTGGAAGCTTCCTGTAGAGCAGCTGTTACTGGGTCTGTTATACGTAGGCATGCTTGGTTAAAGGAACAAACTCTGCCTGATCATGTTAAAGCAAAGTTACTAGATGCACCCTTACAGCAGGATGTCTTATTTGGGGTTAAAGCAGAAGAGGTTTTAAAGTAAATGGAGGATAAGGCAAAATCTATGCAGACGGTCAAAGATTTCTTACAGGTGCAGCCCCCACGCTTCAGCAGAAATTGGCCAACAAAAAATTGGTCCTTCCAGCTTCTGACAGACCACAGAGGGTTAAATACAGGCGCCCAAGGGGCAGAGGACAAGCACAAATCCCTTACAAACCTCGCCAATGGGGCACTGCAGCACAGAAGGGAGGAGAAGACAGGTCCCAAACTACTAGAAGGCAAACACAATGACTTAAACCTCAAACTGCCAAGCAAAACTCTCTTGGCAGCTCCCTTGGGAGGAAAATTAGCACTTTTTGCAGGCAACTGGCGCATCGTCACAAAGGACAAATGGGTCCTAGACATTATCTCACAAGGATACAGATTCCATTTCCACACCTTGCCAAGGATAAAAGGCATGCCAAACCTGCCACAAAATCAATGGGCAGAGGCACAAAAACAAATTACAGCTCCCATGGACATGAGAGCCATTCAACTGGTGCCTACACAGGAGCAAGGCCAAGGATTTTACTCAAGGCTCTTTCTAGTCCCCAGAAAGGACAATGCTTGGAGACTCATTCTGGACCTTTCAATTCTAAACATCTTCTTGCAAGTACCCAAATTCAAGATGCTAACACTACAGCAGCTTCTTCCCATGTTGGGCAAGAAAGCTTGGCTAGTAACGTTGGACCTCAAGGAGGCATACCTGCATGTTCATAGGCTCATATTAGGCTATCTGCCCTAGGGCATTTATAAGCCTAGCCAGAGTGTGTTTGGCTTTCGCCACCCATTTTAAATTAATTTTGCTATTACCTTTTTCGAGGTTAGTATACTGTGCCTCTGTCTAACAGTGACACAGAAGTGATATCCGGGGTAAACCTACGTTCCCCCATCCACTCATCAAGATTTCTCTTGAAGAGAGTCAATGAGGGACTCTGCCTAACCTGGACTGGGATTTTATTCCAGAGTGAAGGGAGCCTCTGGGTTATGAATCTGTCCCACCAGCATATCCTATTTATTTCAGTGCTGAGGTTCAAATCTCTCGAGCATGTAGCTCGATGGGATTTGGGTTTTCTGAGGTGCAGCATGTCCATTAATTCCGGGTTGGACATGGCTTTATACGTCAGGCACAGATCGCCTCTGAGCAGGCGGTATGCCACTGAGTACAGCTGGAGTCTCTTTAACCGGGCAGCATATGGCATCTGTTTGAGCCCTTTGATCCTCTTGTTGAGGTACTTTTGGGGTCTTTCCAGTTGCTGCAGGTGTTTGGTAAGGTACATCCCAAAAGGGGCATTGTACTCAATTATGGGCCTGATGAAGGATGAGTAAAGCGGCACGATGACCTCCCCTGATCTAGATGTGAATCCCTTCATGATTAGGTGGGCTATATAAAATGTTTTTCTAACCACTTTGGCCACGTGGTTGTCAAATGAGAGATTGCTATCAACTTGGGTCCCCAGGTCCCTAATTACTTCTTCTGTACTTAATGGATTACCACCTATGTGGTAATTTGTGGGCACTTTGTTTTTGCCAAAGGGGATGACTATACGCTTTTGGCTTAGCTTGAGGCCATGGCTCTGGCACCAGTTGTCTGTTTCTATGAGGCCCTTTTGGAGGATGCTTGTGTTGGCTGGAGAGTCCATTATGGCGCCCAGTTTGCAGTCATGTGCGAACTTGGTCAGCCACAGTCCTTCCGTGTTGGCCTGTACGTCCGAGAAATATATACCAAACAAGAGAGGTCCCAGAAATGAGCGTTGTGGGACGCCACTTGTAACTGGTTTGGAGTCTGACATGGCTCCAGCAATTCTAACCATGTGGGTTCTGTCCTTGAGCCAGTTTGCAACCCATGTAGTGACATAGGGGTTTATATTTAAGCTGGTGAGCTTATCTATAATGCCCGAGTGGGGTATTGTATCGAAGGCTTTTGCGAGGTCCAGATAGGCTGTGTGGACCACCTTCACCTCGTCAATGGCCTTGGTGATGGTTTCAAAGAAATCAACCAGGTTTAAGAAGCAGGATCTGCCCTTAACAAAGCCGAACTGGGTAGGATCCAGTGTCTGTAGGTCCCCATTATCTTTGTTTATGAGGTCCATGATGATCCTTTCCATAGCTTTGCAGACCAAGCTAGTCAGACTTATGGGGCGATAGTTTCCAGGATCCGTTGAGGCACCACCTTTGTGGAGAGGGACCACTGTTGCTGTACGCCACTCTTTGGGTACATATCCTGTAGTAAGGCTGAGATTGAACAGTAGTTTTATGTTTGGGTTTAGCTCTTCTTGGAGTTCATGTAGGACGCAGCTCGGGACACCGTCTGGTCCCATTGATGCTGTGTTTTTTGCTTTGGAGAGGGCGGCTCTTACCTGAGCATCTGAGATGTCAGGAGGGCAGCACTCTGCTGGGATAGATATTTGCCCTTTTGGTGGGAAGGGGGGGGAGAAGTTTGCGCTGAACCTGTCAGCTAGGATGTTGGCAATGTCTGTGGGTTCGGTGTATTTTTTGTCATTTTGGACTAATTCTGAGCATATCTGGGAATTCCCACCCAGGTTCCTAACATAACTAAAGAAAGCCTTGTGATTATCCTTAGTGTCCTGTGCAGTTTTTCTCTCGAAGCTGGCCTTAGACGATTTTATGAGTGCCCGTAGATTTTTGCTAATACTGATCAGAGATGCCTTCCCTTTTTGAGATTTAGCTCTATCATGTAGTAGCTTCCGCCTTCTATTGTATAGTTTGTTTATGGCTGGGGTCCACCAGACAGGACGTCTGCCTTTGGAGGATTGGGTCTTGGTTTTATTTGGGATTGCATGATCCATGCATTCCTGAAGGTGTTCATAGAATGCGTTTATAAAGGATTCTGCGGTCTGGGCCGTATTTTCCATAGGCTCGGGGGCTTTGAAGGATTCCACCTCGGTTTTGAGGAGTGTGAAATTTGCTTTAGAGAAGTTTTTCACTGTGGTTTTCTGGGCAGGGGGTGGGGTCGGGATGTAAATATCCAGTGAGATTAGTTTATGGTATGATCTTACAAGTGAGGGATACACTTCTGGTCTGGAGCATAGAGTCCCCATGTTGGTGATGATCAGGTCCAGTATGTTTTCCCCTCTTGTGGGAGTGGTAACAAGTTGTTCCATAGCATTTGAGTTTATAAATTCTAGGAACCTTTGGGCTAGGGTGTTGTTGCTGGAGTAATGCTCCCAGTCTATGTTTGGGTAGTCGAAGTCGCCCAATATAATGGTGTTTGGAGAGACCTTCATATTTTACAATGTTCTCAGGAAGGCCGAGTGGGGTTCCTGGGTTTGAGAGTGTGGTCTGTAGCAGGCTATAAACTGGAAGGCAGTTTTACCCACTGTTAGTTGCACATGGATAGTCTCTGATGCTTTGTGCTGTGCCACCAACCTGGAGGTGTGGGTATCTTTGACGAATATTGATACTCCCCCTCCTTTTGTGGTTCAGTCCAAGTTTTGGGGCCGAAAAACATGGTATGAGGTATAACCTGGTAGTGCTGGGATGCTGTCGGGAGCCTTGAACCAGGTTTCTGTTACTGCACAAATATCGATGTTCTCCATGCTAAGGAGAGTTTCGAGTGCCAGCATTTTGAGGTTTAGACTTCTGGCGTTGAGTAGCATTACTCTTAGTTTCTTATCCCTTGTGATACCTATGGAGGTGGGTTTGTCTTTTGAGCCTTGCCTAAAAAAGGCACTATGGGGGGAAGCAAGAGCCTTTGCCAATATCCGAAAGCCCAGGGGTGACAGGTGCAAGCCATCCCTAGCTAAGCATCGTGGCTTGTCGAGCATGTCATCCCAGGCTGACAGGCATTGGATCCCCTTTGAATGACACCAATACTTAAGCCAATTCTTGAAATTGATCATCTTGTCTTCATATTGTGGCATCATTCTTGGTGAGGGTAAGATGCTACTCAAGGTCAGGGTCATACCGGCCTGGGCTACATGCTCAGAGAGCTCCTCTTTGTCTCTTTTCATGTAGTCCAGGGAGGTACGTCTCGGGTCATTCACACCAGCATGGACAATGACCGAGTCATATTTGTACTTGCCTTGGAGTGACCGGAGTGCTTGTGTTATGTGGTGGATCCTAGCACCCGACAGGCAGCTCACCATGACCTTCTCCATGTTCAGCCTGGTGAGTGGGACGTCAGTGTGCCTGATGATAGTCACCTATTACAAGTGTATCAAGTGTGTTGTTTAGCCTTAAGGGCTGTGACTGTTCGGCACACTGGCTTTGTGAGCTATGTGTTGCATGTGTTTTGTTTTGGGGTAGCGGTTGCTTGGGTGTCTGCTTTGGAGGTCTCTGCTGCTTAGGCAGATTTTTATTTAGAGCCTCTGAGTATGTTTTTGTGTGTTTATGTGATGTCCTTCAAGGATGCATCTGCAGTCCTAACATATGGGTTGTCCTGCCTCAGGCAGCCCTTCGGTCGGCCGGATTCCAAAGTCTGGGTCTGGCCTCGGCTGATGTCGCACTTCACCCAACGTCATAGCTGCTGTTTATTGGGTATAAAGGCATCAGCCGACACCATTTTCCTCAGTCTTTCTTGCCGCGTGGTGCCCGAAGCAGAAGCTGTTCGCAAGTGCCGGTCGGTCAGATCCAGAGATTTCTACTACCGAAGACTTCTAAAAAGCTAAGTACCCCGTTGGGGACTCTTTCTTGCCTCAGCCAATGTCAGACAAAGTAAATAATTGTTTAACTTGTGGGAAACAAATACCTCATAAGGATTTCCACTCTTACTGCCTTCCTTGCTTAGGCCCAGACCACGACGTATCAGCTTGTCTAGCCTGTGCTTCCTTCAACCGACGGACACTTAGACGTCGGTCGGAGTTTGCAGAGGAGTTTTTTGGTCCCGCTTTTGCATACAAAATGCCGTCGGAGACTCCGACTACACAATTAGCTAAAAAGCATAAGGAAAAGGACCGACATTCGCGGCCCGTGGTTTCGGCTGAAACCACGGTTAGACCAACCGCGAGTGTCTCGGTTTCGGCTGAAACCGAGTCCCCGGTTCTTCCTTCGGCCGAAAGCATGCCTCCAATAGCCGAGCCCTCACAGAGCATGGCTGAATCTGCTACTGAATTTACTGCTACAGAAGCAGGCACCCAGGATTTGTCAGACACTATTCCTTTAGACATATCTACCATTGCACGTGGGGCTGCTAGACCCCCTGCTTCTATGTCTATCAAGGCTTTTGCCAGGGCTAAAGCAGCTAAATCTTCTAAGGCCTTACCTGCTAAAACTCCCTCACATAGGCCTGCCTCTAGTTCCCAAATACTCAGCCTGGCTGAGGATCTCATTTCTTTGATCAGGGGATCCCAACCTCACCCAGACAGGGCCTCTCAGCCCCCTCCAGATAAGAGGCCTAGGGCTGAACCCCCGGAACCTGTCTCTACAGACTATTCCTCGGATGACTCAGACATTTCAGACCCTCAGGAATGCCCATATTCTCCTTATGAGGATTCTGATGCAGAAGACTCCATTCCTTCTGCTTCTCCTCCTGAAGAATTTTCCTTTGGGGAAACCTTGCATGTTATGAGGGAACACTTCCAATGGCAGGGCCAGGATTTTTCATATTCAAGGAAAAGGCTAAGGACTTTTTTACACTTACCACAGCATAGGCCTTTAGCCATTCCTCCAGTACTAACAGTTGTTGATGATGCATATAATGATGCCTGTACTGCCCCTGATTCTCTTCCTCCGGCCCCTGCCAAGCCTGACAGATATTACAGGGTCCCGGACACACACTACCATTTGTAGAAGGCTCCTGTTGCAGACCCTGAAACCATTTCACAGGGCCCTAAAGGTGTGGCAGCTGCCTCTGCCAAAAACCCTCTTCCCTCTGAAAGGGAATCTAGAGCATTAGAGAGATGGGGTAAAAAGGTTTATACTTCTGCTACTCTTTCAGCCAGGGCCTTAAACTGTCAATTCCACATGATTCAGTACCAGGAATTTTTGTTAGACCAGCTAAATAAAAAACTGTCTTCTCCTGAACCTATAGACCGCAAGTCCCTTCAGGATTTGGTACATAACTCTCAGCAGGTCAGTAACCATTTTTTAAAATGTGGCTATGATGCACTGGAGGCTTCCTTTAGATCAGCTATGACTGGAACAGTGATTCGAAGGCATGCCTGGTTAAAAGAACAATCCTTACCAGACCATGTTAAGTCAAAACTCCTAGATGCTCCCATGGAGAAACAAAGTTTGTTTGGCTTCCCTGCACAGGAGGTTCTAAAGAAGGTGGAAGAAAAAGCAAAATCTGTCCAAACAGTCAAGGATTTCTTACAGGTCCAACCTCCGAGGTTTAGCAGAAATTGGCCTTCAAAGAATTGGTCCTTTCCAGACAACTCCAGAGCACAGAGAGGCAGAAATAGACGCCCAAGAGGCAGAGGTCAATCTAGGGGTGCCTACAGGGGACGTCAGTGGCAACCTACCAACCACAGAAGTACTGCCACAGAGTCAACTACAACCACTTCCACAGGGCAGACACAATGACTTGGCTCTGATTCCGCCTACCAGGGAACAACTGGAAGCACCCTTGGGCGGAAAGCTAGCCTTATTTTCCGACAACTGGCATTACATTACAGGAGACAAATGGACTTTACAAACAATAGACAAGGGCTACAGGTTTCACTTCCACACTCTACCAAAAAAGAGAGGAATGCCAAACCTACCACCAAGCCAAAAAACAGATGCTCTAAGACAAATCAACAACTTACTAAGGATGAGAGCTATAGAAAAGGTACCACCTATGGAACAAGGCCAAGGATTTTACTCCAGGCTTTTCCTTGTACCAAGAAAAGAAAATCAATGGAGACCTAGTCTTGACTTGTCCGCACTGAACACATTCCTCATTGTTCCAAAATTCAAAATGCTGACCCTCCAGCAGCTTCTTCCCATGCTGGGCAAGGAGTCTTGGCTGGTAACTCTAGATCTCAAGGAGGCATACCTGCACGTCCCTATATGACCAGATTGCAGAAGACACCTCAGATTTCTTGCAGGATCAGAGCATTATCAATTCTCAGCATTGCCCTTTGGCTTATCTACTGCGCCCAGAGTATTCACGAAATGCCTGGCATCAGTAATTGCTCATTGCAGGCTTCTGGGAATTCAAATTTACCCATACCTGGACGACTGCCTAATACAAGCAGACAACAAGACAAAATTAACAAAAGATTTGGAAAATGTCATACAACTGTTGCAAGCCTTGGGATACACAGTCAACATGCAAAAGTCAAGACTAGTACCATCCCAAAGGATAACATTCTTGGGTGCAGAACTGGATACATCAACTCAGATGGCTTTTCTCACAGAAGAAAAACAAAAGCAACTACCAGTCTACTTCATTACATTAACAACACAAACTCAGCTTACTGCAAGGAAAGTCCTGCAAGCCCTGGGTTACATGGCATCCTGCATAATATTGATTCCGCATGCCAGGCTGCATATGAGAAAGTTACAATGGTACCTAAGGAATGTATGGTCTCAACACAAGAACAGTCTAGAAGCCCAGATTCCAATACTTCCATGCCTGAAGCAAGAATTCCTGTGGTGGGCTCAGGCCTGTCAGTTGAACAGAGGATTGCCCTTCCACAAACCTCATCCAAGCCAGACCATCACCACGGACGCCTCAGACCTAGGCTGGGGGGCACACATGGTGGACAAGTGTATACAAGGCTTATGGACCCAAGACCAGCTGAATCTACACATAAATCTAAAGGAGATGCTGGCAGTGAAACATGCGATCCAGGCATTCAGACCACTCCTTCAACAGGGTCATCTGCTGATAAGGACGGACAAAACCACAGTCATGTGGTACATCAACAAACAGGGAGGTACACACTCATATCCTCTATGCCGGATGGCAATGGACCTGTGGAATGTGGCCCTGAATCTCAACATTCAACTTCAGGCCAGATTTGTACCAGGAAAAGAAAATTCTCTAGCAGACACCTTAAGCAGAACTACCACGGATGCTCACGAATGGATGCTGCAGCCAGATATCTTCAAAGCCATAACAAAGAAATGGGGACTACCAGAGATAGACCTGTTCGCCTCCCCACACAACCACCAATTGAAGAAATTCTGCACAAGAGCATACCACCCACTTGCTTGGAGGGTGGACTCCCTTTCCTTCAGCTGGAAAAACCTGACAGCATATGCATTTCCACCTCTTCCTTTGATGTACAAAGTTCTACTGAAGATCAGAGAGGATCAGCCAAGGGTAATCCTGATAGCTCCAGACTGGCCGAGGCAACATTGGTACCCGCTACTGAGAAGCATGTGTCGGACACATGCATGGCCTCTACCTCTATGTCCCTTACTTCTAACACAGAACAACTACAAGATCCTACATCCAAACTTGAAAACACTGCAGCTAGCTGCTTGGAATATTGCATAAAACCAAAGAACCCAGATTTATCTGAGAGGGTTAAGGACATTATCCTGGAGGCACGCAGATCCTCCACAAGGAAAACTTATTCAGCCAAGTGGAAAAGATACCTCATTTGGAGTGCAGCAAAGGGAGGAAATGTCTCATTGGCAAACATAGCACACATCCTGGAATATTTAGCAGAACTGTTCCACAATGGCCTGTCTTACTCCTCCATTAAGATTCATGCATCTGCAATTTCAGCAGAATACAACATGGATCCTCCTGTCTTCTCTCATCCTCTACTCAGGCAGTTCTTGAGAGGAATCAAAAATGTAAAACCTCCAAGGAAACCACCTTTACCTACATGGGATCTCAACTTTGTGCTGGAAAAGTTAACACTTCCCCCTTTTGAACCAGCAGCAACAGCAGAATTACAGTTCTTGTCTTGGAAAACTGCTTTCCTGCTAGCAATCACTTCAGCAAGAAGGGTATCTGAGTTACAGGCATTAATGGCAGTGCAACCCTTCCTTATCTTCCATCAGGATCGAGTCTCTCTGAGAACTAACCCTACCTTTATGCCAAAAGTGGTCTCCAGAGTATCATTGAACCAAGCGATTCATTTACCTACATTCTTCCCCAACCCACAGAACAGGGGGGAAAGACTGCTACATACCTTGGATGTGCACAGACAATTACGCT
The DNA here is from genome assembly GCF_019279795.1 of Protopterus annectens. Classification (NCBI taxonomy): domain Eukaryota; kingdom Metazoa; phylum Chordata; order Ceratodontiformes; family Protopteridae; genus Protopterus; species Protopterus annectens. Next base: position 879,061,245 of record NC_056741.1, read on the forward strand.
ACTATCTGGACAGAACTAAGACCAGCAGAAAAACTGACCAGCTTCTGGTAGCATATGCAACAGGAATGCAAGGAAAAGCAATTTCAAAACAGACCATCTCAAAATGGATAGGAAATTGCATTCGATTTTGTTACTCTTTTCATGGAAAGACAACTCCTGAAAATATCAGACCTCATTCCACAAGAGCTACAGCCACCACTACAGCTTTCCTACGAGGAGTGGCTACCAAAGACATTTTAGAAGCTGCTACTTGGAGCTCCGTGCATACATTTGCCAAGCATTATAATCTTCCCTTATACTCTATATCCCGAGCAGGTTTTGCAACTGCTGTTTTGCAAGGGATCTTAACTACACCATCTTTATCTTAGTGCCTCCTCCCCCAGTTTGGCTATGGTATTCTACCCATATGTTAGGACTGCAGATGCATCCTTGAAGGACATAGTACAGTTTTGTACCTACCATAAATGGAGATGTCCGATAGGTATGCATCTGCAGTCAGGATTACCCACCCTCCTTCCCCTCTGTGGTATTCCTAGGGTATTTACCCCTCTTTTAGCTAGCTGGGGGAATCTATTATGGTGTATTTGTTTGTATATATATGTATATATATTGTTTGCTCTCTACTGTTTGGAATTATTTGCATTTATCCAAATTTAGCCTTCCTAGAGGGCACCTGGCATCTGGGGCAAGAAACACTGAGGAAAATGGCGTCGGCTGATGCCTTTATACCCAATAAACAGCAGCTATGACGTCGGGTGAAGTGCGGCGACATCAGCCGAGGCCAGACCCAGACTTTGGAATCCGGCCGACCGAAGGGCTGCCTGAGGCAGGACAACCCATATGTTAGGACTGCAGATGCATACCTATCGGACATCTACATTTATGGTAGGTACAAAACTGTACTTTTGGTTTGCTGTCGTGGTAGGTCTATGTGAGACTGGAATCGTAGTGAGTGTGGTTTCCTTCTCCTCCTGACTGGTTATGCCAGTACTGAGTTGAGAAAGCTTAGCCTCCAGTTTGGCTATATGGTTGCATCTCTCACATGTGTTGGAATTTGTTGGGAGGAGGAGAGGCTGTCTGTGTATATGAGGCAGTTGTAACATTGCCTCAAGATTCCCAGATTCACCAGCTGGATCGGAGAGGAGATTGACAACTGACCTTTGGACATGCTAGAATAGTATTGGGAATTCCTTTATAATTGAAAAAAGGGCCAATGGGGAACAAGGTACTCAAGGGGGGTTTGTGACGGTGTAGTGCTTTTTAAATTTTTAGTGCTGACTTATATAATTGCTTTAGTGAGCAAGTGCCAGGTAACTTAAATGCAATGTGTTACAGGTAACCTAAATGCAAAAACGATAAACAGTAACTTTCTTTCAAGTGAAACAAGGAAATAAGTACAGTAAGCAATGCAGGTATCACTAGGGATCCACAGAAGCCCTGAAAAGCCGCATTTTAGGTGGAATTAGCGTTTCAGGGAAATAACAAGCATACAAACAAAGCTAGATTCAGCAGGCCTGGATCTAGTCTATGCTACAGCAAACAAGGTGTACCAGTTTCAGTAAGAAGCAGTTCAAATATGCAGGCACTATAAGCCTTTAACCAGAAATTCCCAGCTCAGAAGGGCAGAGTCCAGCCTCTCCTCCCACAAGAGTACAGACCACGAACCCTCTTAATGTAAAATAACTGGCCTGAAGCCCAAGTGCTTAAACCAGAATTAATACACTTTTAGAATAACAGACACTGAGCCCTCAATCAGCAGTTCCCAACTTAGAAGGATGTAAGCTACCTGTTCTGCCACTACAGTGCAGACCACAAACCTTCTTAATGTAAAACAACTGGTTTGAAGCCCAAGTGCTTAAACTAAAAGGCTTAGAATGAGTTACACCAAGCAGTGATAAATACAATTGAGTACTATTAAGATGACGCAAAAGCAAAATAAAGTAGGAAGAAACACAAATACAGTAAAAGCAGATACATTTTTTTTTTGAGTGAGCAAATGAGATGGGCCCAGGAGTTAAGGACAGAAACAAGTGCAAATGCAGGCCTTCAAATCAGAAAGTTGAGAGAGATGGAAGACCGCCCAAATGGCCAATAGCTACAAATTCTGGGCCAGAACCACTCCTTATGTGCTAGACAGGTTACCTAATGCTTACCACTCCCACTGATGAGCTAGAAGGCTTCCCTCCAACACAGAAACACTTGGAGGGCTCAGAAGCTTACAAACAGTCCTGGATACAGCAAATCTGTATCTGGAACACTAATTACAGGAAAGGTAGGAAAGAAGCTTACAATTTTTTTTTTTTCAGAAAAGTAGCAAAAATAGTAGTAAAAACAATTCACATGCAGTGCAAGCTGGCACACTTGAGTATGTAGCAATATTAGTCCACACACAGTTTGAAAAATGTAATTAAATTAAAAAGGACTAAAAGCAAGTGCAGAAAGGGTTTATTGGGTAGAATGCGGTAAAGAGATGGGACTGGGGGAGTGTCCTAGATCAAATCTACAGTGGGGCGGGCACTGCAAAAGCCACCAAATTTAAACTACAACCAAGAACGGGGGGGGGGGGGGACAGTTTCAACAGAGATGTGAGGAATCATAGTGCAAATTATAAAACCAGAAAAATATATACTGATCTCTGTATATTTGCAGAACAGTAAGACAACAGATATCTAAGCAACAATTTAGCTCTATAATACAGAAAAATATACTCAGCTCTATATATTTGCAGATAGTCTTGTAAGGCTCTCTCTCAGTGCACAGGTTCCAATTTAAATGCAGGCTGTTATTAACAGGTCAAAATTAAGGGAATCTGGAGTTGAGCAACACACATGCTATAAAAACCGGTTATATCAGCTGAAGACAAGGCTATCAGACAAAATTGCAGAAGATACCTCCGCTTCATTGCAGGTTCAACCCACTACCAATTCTCTGCACTGCCCTTTGGCTTATCTACTGCACCCAGGGTCTTCACAAAATGCCTGGCACCAGTGATTGCATACTGCAGACAAAGAGGAATTCAAATATATCCATACCTGGAAGACTGCCTCATCCAAGCAGAAAGCAAGGACACTCTCTTACATCATCTGGCTTTTGTAAAACACCTTCTAAGTTGCCTAGGGTACACAGTACACGAAAAAAAATCAAAACTAGTGCCCTCACAAAATGACATTCCTGGGTGCCAGCTTGAATACAACGGCCCAGATGGCTTACCTGATGCCAGACAAACAACTACAACTAACTCAATACTTCAAAACAATGGCAGCAAAGACCCAACTCCCTGCAAGAAAAATTCTGCAGGCCTTGGGCTTCATGGCATCTTGCATACTACTAATACCGTTTGCAAAACTGCATATGAGGAAATTGCAATGGTACCTAAAAAGAGTATGGAATCAACACAGCCACAGCTTGGAAACAAGGATACCTCTCATTCCCTGCCTTCAACAGGAGTTTCTATGGTGGTCACAGGCATGTCAACTCAACAAGGGTCAGCCTTTCACCTTACCCCCAGCCAGGCAAACTATGACAACAGATGCATCAGACTATGCCTGGGGGGCACACATGGCGGGACGGTGCGTTCAAGGCATACGGACTGCAGATCAAAGAAATCTGCACATCAATCAAAATGAAATGCTAGCTGTACAGAATGCCCTGACAGCCTTCAAGGACCTCTTACATCCAGGACAGCTTATAATAAGGACAGACAACACCACAGTAATGTGATACATAAACAAACAAGGGGGTACACACTCCTACCCTCTATGCAGGCAAGCAATGACCTTGTGGAACACAGCACTGGCTTACCAAGTACAGTTACAAGCTCAATTCCTGCCAGGAAAAAAGAACACATTGGCAGACGACCTAAGCAGAAACATCATGGATCCCCACGAGTGGAAACTGGATCCACAAGTATTTGCAATGATAACTCAAAAATGGGGACACCCAGACATAGACCTGTTTGCCAGCCCCCAAAACTATCAGCTAACAAAATTTTGCACAAGGACATTTCACCATCAAGCTTGGAAAGTGGACGCACTCTCATTCATTTGGAAAATGCTGTCAGTATGTGCCTTCCCTCCATTGCCCCTTCTCACAAAGGTGCTGCTGAAAGTCAGGATGGAGAGACCACGAATGATACTCATTGCCCCAGAATGGCCACGCCAGCACTGGTACCCACTATTAAGGAATATGGCCCAGGGCCCACCATGGATTTTACCACAAATTTCTCATCTGCTCACACAGCAAGGCAGTCAGATTCTACACAGCCAGCTCAAAACCTTAAATTTGGCTGCATGGCAAATCTCCTAAGCAACCAGCCAGCTCCTCTTTCACAAGCTGTTATGGATGTTATTCTGGAGGCCAGGAGGCCCAGCACCAGGAAAGCCTACTCAGACAAATGGAAAAGGTTTTGTGCCTGGAACCAAGCTAAAGGCCAAAATACCGCTTCTGCCAGACATACCTCAGATTCTACAATATTTAACTGAGATGTTACACAAAGGACTTTCTTTTTCATCTATTAAAATCCATGCCTCCGCTATTTCGGCTCACTACAACACGGATCCTCCCTTATTTTCACATCCACTTCTAAGGCAGTTTCTCAGAGGGGCCAAAAACATTAGACCTCCTAGGAGAGCACAAACACCAGCTTGGGACCTCAATTTTGTTCTAGAAAATCTTACGCTTCCTCCTTTTGAGCCAGCTTTCTCAGCTGACTTAAAGTTTGTATCATGGAAGACTGCCCTGCTGCTAGCAATTACTTCAGCCAGAAGAGTCTCAGAGCTTCAGGCTCTTATGGCGGTAGAGCCTTTCCTCATTTTTCATCAAGACAGAGTTTCTCTACGAACTAACCCCTCCTTTATGCCTAAGGTGGTATCCAGTGTGGCTCTAAATCAAACCATCCATTTACCCACCTTCTTTCCAAATCCGCGGAACAAAGGAGAAAGACTCCTGCATTCCTTGGAAATTCACAGGCAGCTACGTTACTACTTGGATAAAACTAAGGTTTTCAGAAAATCTGACCAGCTTTTTGTATCCTATGCTACAGCATCACAAGGAAAGGCTATCTCAAAACAGACCATTTCCAAATGGATAGGACATTGCATACGTTTTTGCTACACCCACCATGGAAAACCAGTTCCTGCTAACATTAGGCCCCACTCCACCAGGGCAGCAGCTACATCTACAGCCTTTCTCAGGGGGGTGCCTACCAAGGATATTCTGGAAGCTGCAACTTGGAGTTCAGTACACACCTTCACCAAACACTATCACTTACCACTTTACTCTAAGACTAGAGCTGGCTTCGCCACTGCAGTTTTGCAGGGCCTTCTAGCCTCCTGTAACCCTGTTTGACTCCACCTCCCATCCTTAGCTTTGAGATTCTACCCAAGTGTGATGACTGCAGCAGGGTAACACGATGAACATAGTACAGTTTTGTACCTACCATAAATGTAGATGTTCGAGTGTATACCCTTCTGCAGTCCAGGTTACCCTCCCTCCATCCCCTCTGAACTAGCTGAACTTATCTCTAACACTCTATTCTATGCTACCTCTGTGGTGTATTTGCTTGCAGCTAAGGGTATTGTTTTATTTTTCTATAGCTATATGTATTTATATATATATGTATTTTGCCTACCTATTAGGGCACCTGACATCTGGGGCAAGAAAAACTGAAGAAAATGGCGTTGGATGCCTCTTATATATACCCCTGGCGCACTGACGTCAGGGAAGAAGCGACAGCACCCGACGCCGGACCAAGACTTTGGAATTCGGGCTGACTGCGGGACCGCCTGACGGCAGGATAACCCAAGTGTGATGACTGCAGCAGGGTATACACTCGAACATCTACATTTATGGTAAGTACAAAACTGTACTTTCTAGAGAAACTCCCTCTTCCTCCTTTTGAGCCAGCTGCCTCTGCAGATTTAAAGTTTCTCTCTTGGAAGACCGCCTTCCTCTTGGCTCTAACTTCAGCAAGGAGGGTTTCGGAGCTGCAAGCTTTGATGACCGTGGAGCCTTTTCTTATTTTCCATACAGATAGAGTCTCTCTGAGAACTAATCCCTTTATGCCAAAGGTGGTTTCTAGCCTGACTCTTAATCATTCCATACACCTTCCTACCTTCTTTCCTAATCCTTGAAATAAAGGTGAAAGGATCCTACATTCTCTTGATTTGCACAGACAGCTCAGGTTTTACCTGGACAGGACTAAAGACCTTCGGAAAACAGCACAGTTGTTGGTCAGTTTTGCCCCTGGAGCCCAGGGCAAGGCTATTTCTAAGCAAACCATTTCTAAATGGATTGCACATTGCATTACTTTTTGTTATTCCTTTCATGGCAAAGCTACTCCTCAAGGGGTTAGGACCCACTCAGCTAGAGTGGCTTCCACTTCTGCAGCCTTTCTAAGGGGTGTCCCTACTAAATACATTTTGGAGGTTGCCACCTGGTCTTCTGTTCACACTTTCACAAAACATTATAATTTGCCTCTGTTTTCCAGAGCCAAGGCAGGGTTTGCCACTGCTGTGTTGCAGGATATTATCTCCAACCCTTGATGCTGTTGGTTCTTCCCCCCTTTTTCTCTGGGCATCAACCCATTAGTTAGGACTGCAACAGTGAAACATGATGAACATAGTACAGTTGTGTACACTTACCATAAATGTAGATGTTAGAGTGTATTCACTGTTGCAGTCCTGGTTTCCCTCCCTCCTTCCCCCTTTTTTGGTTCATTCCTATTCTCTTTTCCTGAGGTACAGGCTGAATTTATTTCCCAAATTTGTTTTTGGTTTAAGACTTATTTTCTGGGGGCTCCTGATGGTTATGGCAAGAAAGACTGAGGAAGTGACGGCTACCTCCTTTTGTATCGGACGCCCTGACGTCCTTTACAATTGACGTCATTTTTACTTACCTTTGGTATTCTGGCCGACCGAGGGCTACCGGGAGCTGGATAACCCATTAGTTAGGACTGCAACAATGAATACACTCTAACTTCTACATTTATGGTAAGTGTACACAACTGTACTTTATCCTCCCTCCAGCCCCTTGACTTCTCTTGACTTTTAACTTTCCTCCTTATTTGGCATATATTATACCATGTGTATTTGCTTTTTGCTGGGGGTGTTCCATACCATATAATTGCTTCCTATTGTGGGGGCACCTGACATCTAGGGCAAGAAAAACTGATGCAATGGCATAGGCTGCATGTTTTATACCCCTGACGACCTGACGTCATGGAAGAAGTGACAGCATCCGACGCAGAAATCCGAAAACTCTGGTATTCAGGCCAGCTGAGGGCTATCTGCAGGCAGATATCCCAAATGTGATGACTGCAACAGTGAATACACTCGGACATCTACATTTATGGTAAGTGTACACAACTGTACTTTATGTACAGTGAGAACAAGTCATTTGGAATATGTGCCACTGAGAATGAAGATCTATATAAAGAAGAAATAATATTTCTGGACCGTGCTTTTCAGTTGCAAGGAGAAACATGATTTATACCCTTGGGAAGTGAAGAAGAAAAAGAGGGAAATCTGGAGACAGGAGAAGAGCAAGAGCAAACTGATATAAAATCAGTAGAAGGGAGACTTAGGAGAAGGAAACAAAATAAATAAAAACTGAAAGAGAGATTGCAAAAAAGGAAAATGTAAACAGTGTTAGAAATTATATCAGAAATTTGTTAGTGATTCCATGGTGCAAAAAATAAGAATGGATGTTTTTTGTTTACTAGATGCAATAAACACAAAAGAAGGAAGAGGAGTGAGGCAATATGAGGAGAGAGATTATTTGGCCAGTAGGAAATGAGTCGTTCAGGAGTAGGATTTTTTAGAAAAAAAATTTATGAAGATGTGAAAATATTAGATTTAACAATATTAATAACAGGAAAGTGTATGATATATGATTTGAGAATGAGACAAAATGTATAGGCCTAATAGTGATTTATGCATATACTAATACAACTTCGAGAAAACATGTTTGAATAAATTAAAAGTTTGCAGTTGTGAATGTCAGTAGTGATGTTAAGGGATTTTAGTTGTAATTTAAGGTAGGGAAGAGAAAATAACGCAACATTAAGATGTTAAAAGTAGTAATGTGAGGAGATTTAAAAGTAGGAAAGAATAGAGGAATGGCATATAAAAGGAGAGTTTTTAAGACTGAAATTGGTTTTATGGTATATTCAAAAGATATGATAGAAATAAGGGGGTGTAAAGGGGTTCAGTTTTTTGGACATAGAGCACTATAGGAGGCTATTAAAGAAAGGGAAATAAGTGAAAAAAATGCAAAGATTAAATGGATAACTTAGGAAATATGAAGAAATAAGAAAAGAAAAACAAGATTGTGGAAGGACCCTTACCACATTGAGGCCATATTATAAACAGTGGGCATTTTGGTTGGTAGTGTATATAAACAAAAAAGCATAAAACAATTTGTTTTAGAAATGGAAAGATGATTAAAAAATAAGATGGGATATAAAGAAATTATGCAGAGGTATGAGGGGAGAACTAGAAAGTAAAAAAAAGAGAGAGCTATATGAGAAGAATAGAAAGTGACGCTATGTAGGCAAATAATTTTTTTAAGGAAAAAGGGAGGTTTCATAAGAAAGGATAGATGCAATATTGGATGAAAAATGTGAGCTAAAATAGCAACAGGAAGAGAATATGGTGGCAATAGAAACGTTTAAGTAAAATTTGTTAAGATGGAAGAGCAAGAAAAAAACGGAAAGCAAGTCTGATAATGTGAAAATATTTAAGAGGAGACATTAGAATAGAAGTAGAAAATGTGATAAAAGAAGGAAGTTGGGGTGTTCTAAGGAAATGCATTTAAGATAAAAAAAGGAATATAAAATATTAAATGAGTGGATGAAGGAAGGTATGACAGAAGGAAAGTGGTGTGGTAATAAAATGCATTTGGATGAAGGCTGAAAGAAAAGATACTACAAATTGGAGGCCAGTAACATTAGTAAATACAGGCTATAGAATATTCATGAAAACAATACAGAAAAGGCAGAAGGTGTTGGATGGGGTTTATGGAATAAAAGGAGGAGAGGTGAAAGGGATTTTAACAGTGAATGAAGTGGAGTAAATCACAATGAAAGAAATTAAAGATTGTTAACCTGTAGTGTAACAAAAAACTTTGATAAAGTAGGATCTGTGTTGTCCTTTTCATTCTTCCTCACATATGGGTTTGGATCTGATCCTCAGGTCTGACTCGGCTACATACACTAAATTTCGGATCCACTTCTTAAGCTGTCCCTCTATTCATAATGACTTATTCCATCCCCATTCCCTCAGATCTTGTTTCTAACCATTGTGGTTAGACACAGGTTCCGCTCTTGGCCTAGTAAGGTTAATGTTTTCATTGTTATTACATATGTATCAGTCTTTCCTATTTACTCCCTCTTATTCACTGGGAGATGGGGATTAGTATTTTTCTTCTATACTATTGCCAGATGATGTTCTTCATGGATGCATCTGCAGTCATAACAAATGGGTTGTCCTGTCGTCAGGCAGCCCTTCGGTCGGCCGGATTCCAAAGTCCGGGTCCGGCTTCGGCTGATGTCGCGCTTCACCCGACGTCATCTCTGCTGGTCTTCGGGTATAAAGGCATCAGCCGACGCCATTTTCCTCAGTCTTTCTTGCCGCGTGGCGCCCGAAGCAGAAGCTGTTCGCAAGTGCCGGTCGGTCAGATCCAGAGATTACTACTACCGAATACTACTTCGAAGACTTCTAAAAAGCTAAGTACCCCGTTGGGGACTCTTCCTTGCCTCAGCCGATGTCAGAAAAAGTCAATAACTGTTTAACTTGTGGGAAACAAATACCTCATAAAGATTTCCACTCTTACTGTTTGCCTTGCTTAGGCCCAGACCACGACGTAGCAGCCTGCTCGGCCTGTGCTTCCTTCAACCGACGAACGCTTAGGCGACGGTTGGAGTTTGCTGAACAGTTTTTCGGCTCAGATTTTGCGTACATTATGCCGTCGGATCCTCCGACTACCCAAATTGTTAAAAAGCGGAAAGAAAAAGACCGACACTCGCGGTCCGCGGTTTCGGCTGAAACCACGGTTAAGCAAGCATGAGTGTCTCGGTTTCGGCCGAAACCGAGAAAACTGGTCAATCTTCAGCCGAATCCATGACTACTACTGAGGCTCCTGCTACCTTACCTGAATCAGCCTCAGAAATTTTGCCTACAACTGTGGTTCCTACTGATCTATCAGACACCATCCCCTTGGATATTTCTACCCCAGCACGTGGTGCTGCTAGGCCTCCTGCAGCCATGTCTATTAAGGCCTTTGCCAGGGCTAAAGCAGCCAAATCAGCTAAATCAGTGCCTGTTAAACCACCCTCACTCAGGTCCACTTCTAGTTCACAAATGCTTACTCTGGCAGAAGATTTAATATCCTTAATTAGGGGATCCCAATCTCACCCAGACAGGGCCTCTCAGCCACCAGAAAAGAGACCTAGAGCAGAGCCCCCCGAGCCTGTGTCCTCTGATGATTCTGCGGATGACTCAGACATTACAGACCAGCCAGAGGCTCCTTTTCCAATTATGAAGATTCAGATGCTGAAGAATCCATTCCAGCTGCCTCTCCACCAGAGGAATTCTCCTTTGGGGAAACCTTACATGCCATGAGAGAACAATTCCAATGGCAGGGACAAGATTTCTCAGATTCAAGAAAAGGCTTAGGACTTTTCTGCACTTACCACAACATAGGCCCTTAGCTATACCTCCTGTCCTACCTGTTGTGGACGATGCATTTAATGATGTCTGCACTGCACCTGATTCTTTACCTCCAGCCCCTGCCAAACCAGATAGATTTTACAGGGTGCCAGACACTCATCACCACCTATACAAGGCCCCACTTGAAGACCCGAAACTATATCCCAGGGGCCTAAGGCAGTAGCCTCGACCACAGCAAAACCCTATTCCCTCTGAAAGGGAATCCAGGTCCTTAGAGATGGGGAAAAAGTCTACACCTCTGCTACTCTCTCAGCTAGAGCTTTAAACTGTCAGTTTCACATGATCCAATACCAAGAGTTTATGCTTGATCAGTTAATTAAAAAGCTGTCCTCTGGTGAATCTTTAGATAAGAAATATGTATTAGAAATGGTGAATAACATCCAACAGGTTAGTAACCATTCTTTAAAATGTGGTTATGATGCACTGGAGGCTTCATTTAGATCAGCCATGACTGGCACAGTGATAAGAAGACATGCATGGTTGAAAGAACAGGTCTTGCCGGATCATGTTAAAGCTAAGCTATTGGATGCTCCTATGGATAAGGCCAGTCTATTTGGGGAACCTGCCCAGCAGGTAATGAAGAAAATGGAAGAGAAGGCAAAATCTGTACAAACAGTTAAAGATTTCCTACAGGTTCAGCCCCAAGGTTTAGCAGGAACTGGCCTGCCAAAATTGGTCCTTTCCTGACTCTACAAGATCCCAAAGGGGCAGGAACAGGCGCTCTAGGGGCAGAAATCAATCCAGAGGAGGTGCCTACAGAGGACGACAGTGGCAAGGCAATAACTGAGGCACAGACACAACCACTGCCACTACAACAGGACAATCTCAGTGACTTGGCTCTATCTCCGCCTACCAGGGAGCAAATAGCAGCACCATTAGGCGGAAAGTTAGCCTTATTCTCAAAAATTGGCACTATATTACAAAAGACAAGTGGATTTTGCAAACCATAGACCAAGGCTACGGTTCCACTTCCACACTTTACCAGTAAAAGAGGAATGCCAAACCTGCCCCCAAATCAAAAAATAGAAGCCCTGCACCAGATAGCGAAATTAATAAAGATGAGAGCTGTGGAAAGGGTGCCAATAACAGAACAGGGCAAAGGATTCTACTCCAGACTATTCCTAGTACCAAGAAAAGAAAAAACTGGAGACCTATTCTCGACCTGTCCATCTTAAACACATACATCATTGTCCCAAAATTCAAAATGCTGACCCTACAGCAACTTCTTCCCATGCTGGGCAAGGAGTGTTGGCTGGTAACTCTAGATCTCAAGGAGGCATACCTGCACGTCCCCATTCGACCAAATTGCAGAAGATACCTCAGATTTCTTGCAGGATCAGAGCATTATCAATTCTCAGCATTGCCCTTTGGCTTATCTACTGCGCCCAGAGTATTCACAAAATGCCTGGCATCAGTAATCGCTCCTGCAGAGTACAGGGAATTCAAATTTATCCATACCTGGACGACTGCCTGTTACAAGCGGACAACAAAAGCAAGCTGACAACAGATTTACAAAGGGTCATTTACTTGCTACAAGCCCTGGGATACACAGTCAATTTTCAAAAGTCAAGGCTGATCCCATCCCAGACAAGAACATTCTTGGGCGGAATTGGACACAGTAAAACAGATGGCATTCCTAACTGCAGAAAAACAAAAAGAACTCCCTCTTTACTTCTTAGCATTAACAAAGCAGAACAAACTAACAGCAAGAAAAGTTCTGCAGGCCTTGGGCTTCATGGCATCATGCATAATCTTGGTCCCACATGCCAGACTGCATATGAGAAAGTTACAGTGGTACCTAAAGAATTTATGGTCTCAACACAGGCACAGCTTAGAAACAGAAATACCACTAATCCCATGCTTAAAACAGGAGTTCCTCTGGTGGGCTCGGGCATGCCAGTCAAACCCAGGCTTACCCTTCCACAACTTTCGAGCAAACCAAACCATCACTACGGATGCCTCAGACCTAGGATGGGGGGGCACACATGCTGGACAAATGCTTACAAGGACTGTGGACTCAGGACCAGCTGCACCTGCACATAAACCAAAAGAAATGCTGGCAGTAAAACTGGCAATCCTAAAATTCAGACCATTCCTCAAAGAAGGCCATTTGATGATAAGGACAGACAACACCACAGTCATGTGGTACATCAACAAACAGGGAGGCACTCATTCTTACCCCCTATGCAGAATGACTTTGGACCTTTGGAATCTGGCTCTCAGCTACAACATCCAGTTACAGGCAATATTTGTACCGGAAAGAGAACACCCTAGCAGACATTCTAAGCAGAACAACCTCGGATGCTCACGAATGGATGCTACACCCGACATCTTCAAGGCCATCACAAAGAAATGGGGAATGCCACAGATAGATCTATTCGCTTCCCCACAAAATCACCAGCTCAAAAAATTCTGCACAAGGACATTCCACCCACTTGCATGGAAGGTGGACTCTCTATCCTTCAGCTGGAAAGGCCTGACAGCATATGCATTCCCACCTCTTCCCTTGATGCACAAGGTACTACTGAAAATCAAAGAGGAACGTCCAAGGATAATCCTGATAGCTCCGAACTGGCCAAGACAACACTGGTACCCATTGCTGAGGAGCATGTCTCGGGAGAAAATGTGGTCAATACCCCTGATGCCTCTGATGTTAACTCAGAACAACTACAACATCATACATCCAAACCTAAAAACCTTGCAACTGACTGCCTGGAACATCACATAGCAGTAACTAACCCAGACCTTTCACAAAGGGTTAAAGACATTATCCTTGAAGCCGCAGACCTTCAACAAGAAGGAACTATGCAGGAAAATGGAAAAGGTTCGTCATTTGGAGTACTGAAAGAGGAAAAGATGTGTCGAACATAGATATTGCTAACATTCTGGAGTACTTGGCAGAGCTTCTACATACAGGCCTGTCCTATTCCTCCATCAAGATACATGCATCAGCTATTTCAGCAGAATACAGCTTTGATCCTCCTGTCTTTTCACATCCTCTACTCAGGCAGTTTCTCAGAGGGATCAAGAATGTAAAACCTCCTAGGAAACCACCATTACCAGCATGGGACTTGAATTTTGTACTAGAAAAGTTGACACTACCTCCGTTTGAACCAGCAGCAACAGCAGATCTACAACACCTGTCATGGAAAACTGCTTTCCTGCTGGCTATTACTTCAGCAAGGAGGGTTTCGGAACTACAGGCCTTAATGGCAGTGCAACCCTTCCTAATCTTCCATCCAGATAGGGTATCCATGAGAACTAATCCTACATTTATGCCTAAGGTGGTATCCAGAGTGTCTTTAAACCAGGCAATCCACCTACCTACCTTCTTTCCCAATCCACAAAACAGAGGCGAAAGAATAATGCATACCTTGGATGTACATAGACAGTTACGCTACTACCTGGACAGAACCAAAGGTAACAGAAAAACTGACCAGCTCTTTGTAGCCTATGCAACAGGATGGGAAGGAAAAGCAATTTCCAAACAATCTCCAAATGGATAGGAAATTGCATAAGATTCTGTTACTCCTACCATGGAAAACCAATTCCACAGAACATAAGACCTCATTCTACAAGGGCTACAGCCACTACCACAGCTTTCTTAAGAGGAGTGGCAACCAAGGACATTATTGAGGCGGCTACTTGGACCTCCGTGCATACATTTGCCAAGCATTATAATTTACCCTCTATATTCTACATCCCGAGCAGGGTTTGCCACTGCTGTACTGCAAGGGATCCTGACTACACCATAATTATTATTCCTCCTCCCCTAGTTTGGCTATGGTATTCTACCCATTTGTTATGACTGCAGATGCATCCATGAAGGACATAGTACAGTTTTGTACCTACCATAAATGTAGATGTCCGAACTGGATAGCATCTGCAGTCAGGATTACCCTCCCTCCTTCCCCTCTGCGGTACTCCTAGGGTACTTACCCTCCTAATAGCTAGCTGGGGGGGGAGTCTCTTATGGTGTATTTGTTTGTATATATGTACATACATGTTTATTTTTTGTGTTTGCCTTCTACTATTTTGAAAACATTGGCATTTATCCAAAATTTAGCTTTCCAAGAGGGCAATTGGCATCTGGGGCAAGAAACACTGAGGAAAATGGCGTCGGCTGATGCCTTTATACCCGAAGACCAGCAGAGATGACGTCGGGTGAAGCGCGACATCAGCCGAAGCCGGACCCGGACTTTGGAATCCGGCCGACCGAAGGGCTGCCTGACGACAGGACAACCCATTTGTTATGACTGCAGATGCTATCCAGTTCGGACATCTACATTTATGGTAGGTACAAAACTGTACTTTCTTCGTGTTTCACTGTTGCAGTCATCACATTTGGGTTATCTGCTTGCAGTAGCCCTCAGTCAGCCTGATTATCAGAGTCTTGGGTCCTGCGTCGGTTGCTGTCTCATCTTCCGTGACATCAGGTAGTCAGCGGTATAAAGCATGCAGCCAACGCCATTATATCAGTCTTTCTTGCCGTGCAGTAGCAGAAGCAGTTTGCAAGTGCCGGTCTGCCGACTCCTGAAATTTTCGTTTTCGAGTTTCAGAACCGAAGTCTTCAGCTAAGTACCCCATTGGGGAAACTTTTTCTTGCTCTAAACCGATGTCAGTAAAAGTCAATAATTGTATTTCTTGTGGAAAGCAAATACCTCATAAAGATTTCCATTCGTAATGTATTCCTTGCCTAGGCCCTGACCACGACGTACCTCACTGTCAGTTTTGTGCCTTATTTAAGCAACGAACTATTCAGCGTCTGTATATTTACGCTTCTAAATATTTTGGTACTCGGTCCAATTATCCAGATATGTCTTCAGTAGGCCATCCGACTACCAACATTCCGAAAAAACGCAAAGATAAAGACAGAGACAGGCTGCCTAGGTCCACAGCTGCCGATGACGCTTCTCCTAAGCCAGTTTGCCGCTACTCAGTGAGGTGATTTCACAGCCCCTGACACCCGCTACTTGATTTGCAGGCCTCTAATGAGACCCATTTGGAGTCTGGTATACCGCGAGATGCTTCCTGTGGAACATGCGGATGTCTCTACCTTGGATGGGTCTGGAGCCGCTGTGCAGGCACCGGCTTCTGAAGGTGTATTCAGGCCTACTGACTTGCATATTAAATCGACACCATCTTCTTCAAGGCCTAAAACTCGAACCATGCCTAGAAAACTGATGCCCAGACCGCATGGTCAGGCCTCTATGCCTAAAAAACAAATAAGAATGGCTGAAGACCTTATTACTTTAATCAGGGGAAACCAACCTTCCCCCTGTAAGAGACCTAGAACTGAATTTGCTTATGATACTTCTGACCAGGATTCTGAAATTTCTGTTTCCTCTGATGACCAGGATTTATCCTTATCTACCTATGAGGATTCTGATGCAGAGGACTCTATTCCCTCTGCCCCCCCCCCCCCCGAGGATTTCTCTTTTGGTGAAACTTGCATACTCTTAGGGAGCATTTCCGTTGGGAAAGCCAGGGTTATTCTGATTCTGAAAACAGGCTTAGGGATTTCTTAACTCCTGCTCCAGCACAGGCCTTTAGCTATCCCTCCTGTACTAGACATGGCTGATGATGCCTTTTCGGAATCTAGCTTGGCTCCTGACTCTTTACCTCCTGCTCCCAGAAAACCTGATGTATATTACAGGGTTCCTGACTCTCTCAAGTTCTTTTTTAAAAATCCTACTGCGGATCCTTAGACCATTTCACAGGGACCCAAGGGCATTAAGGCTACTACTGCCAAAAATCCTATCCCCTCTGATAGGGACTCCAGGGCCCTGGATAGATGGGGTAAGAAGGTATACACTTCTGCAACCTTGGCCATTCAGGCCTTAAACTGCCAATTTCATATGTTAAAGTTTCAGCAGCATATTATTGGATTGCTTAAACAGAAAATTATGTTGATTCCTGACTGTGCTGAAAATAAGGATTTACAGGATTTAATGCATTCTCCTGAACAGGTTGGAAAACATACTTTGCAGTGTGGTTTTGATTCACTAGAAGCATCTTACAGGGCTGCTTTAAGGTAAATTTTGAGTACCATTTTAAGTATTCTTTATTTCTGGCATTTAAAAAAAAAAGAAAAAAAAGTCTGTCTCACATTTGTTTTCCCTAGTTCTGTACACTTTGATGCTGTGTTGGAGAAAGGGACAGGGTTTAAAAAATGCGCTTCTTGCGGGCATAAGATCTCCAGTTCAGATGCCCACAAGAAGTGTGTTTACTGCTTAGGACCAGACCATCTGAATATGACCTGTATGGTATGCTCAACCTTTAACCCTCGAGTTTTTGCCGACAGGTGAAACAAACTTATTCTTTAAGGACTACTACCAGCATCTTCTGGGACCCAAACCTCCTCTAAGCCAACTAAGTCAGTTTTTTGGGAAACAAAAAAAGAGGTCTCCTCCAAAGTCCCCTAGAGCTTCCTTGGAGCTGTTGGAGAAGGTAGGAAAGATTTTGGATCCGACTTCCTCAGATCCTAAGTCAGGAAGTTTACCTTCGGATCCTATACAGTATTCAGATCTGGCAGCATTGACTCTGGTCATGACCTCTCTACTCCTGTCTACTTCCTCATCAGATTCCAAGCCCTTGGATTTGAGAGTGAGTTTTTCTCGTAAGAGCCATATCTTGGAGTATACACTAAAGCCTGTATCTCCCTCCTTGCCAGTTCAGCTCTTCCAAACACGTGAAGAAACATTCCAGGTCCTTTTTCACAGCATCTTCCAGGAGTTTGTCAGATTTCTCAGGGCTCAGATCCAGATGGGGGTCCTGCCAGCTCTGTCCCCTCCTGGATCCGTGAGTACACCTACAACGTCCATACTGTCTCCATCCCCAATCTGACCCATGGTTTTGGAATCCCAGGATCTGAGATCCCTGAAAGGTTCAGTGTTGAATCTGAGGAACGTTTCTTCCTCGACTCTGCAAGTTTCCCTGACTGGGTCTACTCTAATACCCTTGGATCATTACGGGTCTCTGAGCCGTGGTGTCGGTGCCTAATCCTAGAGGTTGGGCTCAACTCTGATTTTGTCAGATCTGACCTTTCCTCTTGGAGCTTTGGCCCTGGACAGCTCTGTTCCGAATCTACCCTTGAGACTCTGATATGGGTTGGCCCCGACCTACCTTCTTTGGAGGCGTCAGCTGTGAGGAGGGAGGAGAGGGTTTTCCCTGGTCCTTCTGCTTTTATGGTGGTAGGGCTTTTTCTCTCTACTGAGAACCGTTGTTAGTCTCTGATCCTAACCCTCTGTTCTCTTTGGTTCTGATTTCTGAGCCCATAAGACCTATTCCACAGGGACAGTCAGTTCCTGGAGGTCTCCAGACTGTTCCCCTAGAGGAATTTCCCCTCTGTACTGAGACCTTCCTTGAGCATCCCATGGAGGTGGTCCCTCTGAAGAGGATGTGTAAGAGGACACATTGATTCCATGATGGAGTCTCTCATGGAAGACACTGACTTTGATGAGGGAGAGGGATCCCCAGATTGCCATCTGATGACATCTCCTTTGGAGATGTTCTCGAGATCCTCAATCAGAAAGGTAATTGGTCTTCCCAGTCTCCTTCTCCTGAAGAGTCAGAGTTTTCTGGAGGCTTTTGGTTCTGGACCATCTACGTCTTGGTTGACCTGCTAGAGAAAAGTCATCCAAATGTCCCACCTGACCAGATAAGATTCAGAACTTAATCACATTTTTTTTTCATGCCAAAGAAAACTGGGACCTCAGACCCATTTTGGATCTGAACAAGGTGAACCAGTATGAAAAAAATGTGAAGTTCTGAAAGGTCAAGGTCTAGTCCATCCTACCTTTTCTGCACAAGGATGATTGTATGTGCTCCATAGAACTCCAAGGTGCATACTTTCACATAAAAATAGACAGACAATCCAGGAGATACCTGTGCTTTGTGCTAAAAGCCATTCAGATCTCTGCCCGGTGGACTCACCACAGCCCCCAGGGTGTTTACCAAATGCATGGCAGTAGTAGCAGCTCACTTGAGGCTCAGTGGATTCCAAGTGTTTCCATATCTAGACGTTGGGCTTCTCACTGCCCCATCCTAGCAGTAACTTCTACAAGCCAGGGACTATTTGCTCCAGATTTGCAACATATTGGTTGTCTCGATAAATCTTACTAAATCAAAATTAGTCCCAGTACAGAGCCTGGAGTTCTTATGGACTCTTTTGAATAGTACAACTCAGGTAGCTTCTTTACCTCAACACATTATTACGTCCTTGAAACTTCAAGTTCATACTGTCCTTTCTTAATCTCTTCCTCCAGCAAGATTAGCGTGTGAGGTCTTGAGTCGATGGCAGCAGCTGTACTGCTGGTTCCATTAGCACGCTTCTTTATAAAAATTTTACTATGAACTTTGGCTGTTCAGTGGTCCATTATTTGTCATCCCCTAGCCTTTCCTATAAAATTCATTACAATTTGCAAGTGACACATTCATTAGTGGATTCAATCCGATCTAGTTCTGGGCAGATCCCTCGTTCTTCTGCCCCAATTGCCACCGTGACCACAGATGCCTCCCAACTGAGTGGGGGGCAGTCTTTGGGAAGAACGGTCCAAGGCATGTGGTCTTCACTAGAGCCCAATTTGCATATCAGTGTTCTAGAGATGAGAGCAGTCCTAGCATTGTAGGCCTTTCAAGATGCTGTTCCTTTGGGGACTATTGCAATTCAGACGAACAACATGTCGATAGTCTGGTATATCAACATGCTATGAGGAACCTAAACTTACCCCCAGTGCAGAGAGGCCATGAGGATTTTGGAGTGGGCAGTCTCATCAGACTGCTTTCTTACTGCAATGCACATCCCGAGGCAAATCAACGTACTAGCAGACAAGCTAAGCAGATCCATTCTTATGCCTCCCGAATGGTCTCTCCATCAGTAGTGAATATGATTTTCAGATGTTGGGGCCAACCTTGCTGTAACTTTTTTGCCACTCCCTTCAACAACAAGTGGAGCAAGTTCTTCACTCTGATCTCCCCACGGGGGAGTCACCGAAAGACTCCCTGATTCACAATTGGCCCCTGATGTTCATCGTGCATACAGCTGCAGTCATAACAGATGGGTTCTCCTGCCGTCAGGCGGGTCCTCGGTCGGCCGAATTCCAAAGTCTAGGTCCGGCGTCGGTTGTCGTCACTTCTTCCCTGACGTCAGAGCGCCAGGGGTATAAAAGAACCAGCCGACGCCATTTTCTTCAGTCTTTCTTGCCGCGCGGTGCCCGAAGCAGAAGCAGTTCGCAAGTGCCGGTCGGCCAGCTCCTGAAATTACGAAAATTTTGCAACCGAAGTCTTCTTTAAAGCTAAGTACCCCATTGGGGAAACTTATCTTGCCTCAGACCGATGTCAGACAAAGTTAATAATTGTATTTCTTGTGGGAAGCAAATACCGCATAAGGATTTTCATTCCCTCTGCATTCCTTGCTTAGGCCCAGAACACGACGTCTCGGTCTGTCGTTTTTGTGCTACATTCAACAAACGCACCATTAAGCATCGGGCGGAGTTCGCCCAGCACTATTTTGGCAAAAAAATTAACTATATTATGTCATCGGATACTCCGACTCCAGTTTTGTCTAAAAAACGCAAAGATAAGGACCGACACACGAGGTCCGTGGCCTCTACCGACACCACGCCAAAGCCGACTACAGGTGGTTAGGTTCTCAGCGAGGCGCCTACGCAGCCCCTGCCTACCGACGACACTTCATTGGCAGTGTCTTCTGTGCCCGAGGTCGCAGGCTCCTCGGCCCACACTCCGACTACAGATACCAAAGCCACTCTTGGCGGTGAATCTCAAAATGTAGACAGGTCTGCCTCCTCTCAAGGTGTCTTCAGACCTTCCTCTTCTTTTTCTATCAAGGCTTTCACTAAGTCTAAAGCAGCCATGCATTCTAAGAGACAAGCTCCACAGGGCCCTTCTCCAGGCCCCATGCCTAAAAAACAGATGCTTAAAATGGCTGAGGATTTCAGGGGTTCTCAACCCCCCCGGACAAAAGGCCCAGAGTGGAGGAAGAATCCCCCTCCTCTGACCATGCCTCCATTATTTCAGAGCACTCTGATGAACAGGAACATTCTTACTCCCCTTTTGAAGATTCTGATGCTGAGGAGTCCATCCCCTCTGTTCCCCCCCCCCCCCCCAGAGGATTACTCATTTGGGGAAACCTTGCATACCTTAAGGGAGCACTTCCACTGGGAAGGCCAAGAGTACTCAGATTCCAAGAAAAGGCTTAGGGATTTTCTCTTGCTACCTCAGCACAGGCCTCTGGCTATACCTCCTGTCTTAGACATACTAGATGATGTGTACTCGGAGGCCTGCCTTAACCCGGATTCTTTACCTCCAGCCCCAGTCCAGCCTGACAGGTACTACCGGGTTCCTGACTCACACCAATTTTTATACAAAAGCCATGCGGCTGACCCAGAAACTATCTCACAGGGCCCCAAGGGAATTAAGGCCTCCACTGCTAAAAACCCATTACCTTCCGAGAGAGATTCCAGATCCTTAGAAAGGTGGGGGGAAAAGGTATACACCTCGGCCACCTTAACCATGAGGGCATTAAACTGCCAGTTCCATATGCTAAAGTACCAACAGTTTCTGTTATCGCAGTTGAGAAGCAAAATGTCACAACCTGAACAACCAGACTTGAAGGAGTTGCAGGATTTGATGCATAGTGCAGAACAAGTGGGTAAACATACCTTGCAATGTGGTTTTCATGCTCTAGAGGCCTCATGTAGAGCGGCTGTTACAGGATCAGTCATACGTAGACATGCCTGGCTCAAGGAGCAAACCTTACCAGATCATGTCAAAGCTAAATTACTAGATGCCCCTCTTCAAAAGGATGTATTATTTGGTGTTAAAGCTGAGGAGGTATTAAAGAAAATGGAGGAAAAGGCTAAATCAATGCAAACAGTGAAAGATTTTCTACAGGTACAACCTCCACGTTTCAGTAGAAATTGGCCTTCCAAAAATTGGTCCTTTCCAGCCACGGACAGACCCCAAAGAGGTAGATACAGGCGCCCGAGGGGCAGAGGGCAATCTCAAGGATCGTTTAGGGGCAGACAATGGCAAGCTCCTACACAAAGAGGTGGTGAGGATAGTTCGCAGCCATTCAGAAAGCAAGCCCAATGACTTCCCCTTTGCATGCCAAGCAAGGCTCAAATGGCAGCACCCTTAGGCGGAAAACTGGCATTATTTTCAAAAAAGTTGGCATATTGTCACAAAAGACAAATGGATCCTGAATATTATAAACAGAGGCTACAGATTCCATTTTCACACCCTTCCAAAAATGAGAGGCATGCCAAACCTGCCACACAATCAAAGGGCAGAGGCACAAAGACAAATTTCAGATCTCATGGACATGAAAGCTATTCAAGAGGTACCTACTCACGAACAAGGTCAAGGTTTTTATTCCAGACTATTCCTGGTACCAAGGAAGGGAAAAGATTGGAGACCTATTTTGGACCTATCCATCCTAAACACATTTCTACTCGTACCAAAATTCAAGATGCTCACATTACAGCAGCTTCTTCCCATGCTGGCCAAAGGAGTCTTGGCTGGTAACATTGGACCTCAAGGAGGCATACCTGCATGTCCCAATCAGACAAAATTGCAGAAGATACCTCAGATTTCTTGCAGGTTCAACCCATTATCAATTCTCTGCATTGCCCTTTGGCTTATCTACTGCGCCCAGAGTATTCATGAAGTGCCTGACATCAGTAATTGCCTACTGAAGACTTCAAGGGATACAAATATACCCATATTTGGATGACTGCCTGATCCAAGCGGACAGCAAGCACATACTTGTGAAACATCTGGCTTTTGTAATAATGTTGTTGTAAATTCTCTGGGATACACAGTCAACAAAAAGAAATCAAGGCTAATACCCTCTCAGAAAATAATTTTCCTGGGTGCCAACTTGGACACAAACACCCAGATGGCCTACGTCACGCCAGAGAAGCAGGGGCAACTAACTCAATACTTCAGAAAACTAGCAAATTTCACCAGGCTGACTGCAAGGAAAATCCTGCAGGCTCTGGGATTCATGGTATCTTGCATCCTACTAATCCCATGTGCAAAGCTGCATATGAGGAAACTTCAATGGTACATGAAAAACCTATGGTCTCAACACAGCCACAGTTTGGAAACAATAATACCACTAATTCCATGTCTTCAAAAGGAATTTCTGTGGTGGGCTCAAGCATGCCAAACAAACACAGGTCTCCCATTCTGCAAGCCTCAAGCAAATCAAGTCATCACAACAGACGCCTCGGACTACGCCTGGGGGGCGCACATGACAGATCGGTGCATTCAGGGCAAATGGTCCCAAAACGAAAAGCACCTTCACATCAATCAAAAGGAAATGCTAGCAGTAATAAATGCTATTATAGCTTTCAAAGACCTTCTGCATCCAGGTCAACTATTGATAAGGACAGACAACACCACAGTAATGTGGTACATAAACAAACAGGGAGGAACCCATTCATACCCCCTATGCAGGCTGGCCATGTCACTTTGGAACATGGCCCTGGAATTACAAATCGAACTTCAAGCACAGTACTTGCCAGGCAAGGAAAACTTGCTGGCAGACAACCTAAGCAGAAATATTACAGATCCACACGAATGGAAGTTGCATCCTCAAGTTTTTACAGAGATAATTCAAGCATGGGGAAGGCCAGACATAGATCTCTTTGCCTCCCACAAAAATCACCAATTGACAAAATTCTGCTCAAGGACTTTCCATCCACAGACCTGGAGAGTGGACGCTCTCTCTTTCAGTTGGACAATAATGACAGTTTATGCCTTTCCACCTCTTCCTCTGCTGCCCAAAGTTCTATTAAAAACCACAGCAGACAGACCAAAGATGATTCTCATTGCTCCAGACTGGCCAAGACAGCACTGGTACCCACTCCTGAGGAGCCTGACGCATTCCCCTCCATGGACCCTACCTCTAATGCCTCTTCTTCTGATTCAGCACAGCTTCAAAACTCTTCACAGTCAGCTGAAAACACTCAATCTGGCCGCATGGAAGATTCCTTAACATCACAACAGACCCTACTCTCCAAGGAGGTGCAGGATGTAATTTTGGAGGCCAGAAGGCCGTCTACTAGAAAAGCTTACTTCGCAAAATGGAAACTGTTTTGTGCCTGGAATGAGAAAAAGGGCCAGAATCCTGGAAAGCTGAATTTACCTCAAATATTACAGTATCTAGCTGAGCTGCTAAGCAGTGGACTTTCATTCTCCTCCATTAAAATCCATGCCTCAGCCATTTCTGCAGAATACAACACTGATCCAACTTTATTCTCTCACCCCCTCTTAAGACAGTTCCTCAGCGGGGCAAAGAATATAAACCCCCCAAGGAAACAACCAATACCTGCTTGGGATCTCAATTTCATTCTAGAAAAGCTGACCTTGCCTCCTTTTGAGCCAGCTGCCTCAACAGATTTGCAATATTTGTCCTGGAAAACAGCTTTCCTTCTGGCTATCACGTCAGCTCGTAGGGTATCGGAACTACAAGCCCTCATGGCTGTCCAGCCTTTTATCATCTTCCATCAGGACAGAGTTTCCTTACGAACCAACCCGTCCTTTATGCCAAAGGTGATATCCAGGGTAGCTTTGAATCAGGCTATACACTTCTACCTTTTACCCTAATCCTCAAAACAAAGTGGAGAGACTACTACATTCTTTGGACATCCACAGACAGCTGTGTTATTATTTGGACAGAACAAAGCCTTTCAGAAAATCAGAACAGCTCTTTGTGTCCTATGCTATAGGAGCTCAAGGGAAGCCAATTTCCAAACAGACGATCTCAAAATGGATCGCCCACTGCATACGCTTTTGTTACTCTTTTCATGGTAAAACTGTACCTGCAGGCATCAGATCTCACTCCACAAGGGCCACAGCTACCTCTGCAGCTTTCCTCAGAGGAGTTCCTACCAAAGATATTTTTAAAGCAACCACTTGGAGTTCTGTGCATACCTTCTCCAAGCACTACCACCTACCATTATACTCCAAAACTAGAGCAGGCTTTGCCACTGCAGTCTTGCAGGGCATTCTGGCTCCTCCTAGTTCCACCTAGTGCCTACCACCCCTTTCTTAGCTTTGGGATTCTACCCATCTGTTATGATTGCAGCTGTATGCACGATGAACATAGTACAGTTTTGTACCTACCATAAATGTAGATGTTCGAGTGCTAATACAGCTGCAGTCCAGGTTTCCCGTCCCTTCTTTCCCTCTTGGGACAGGCCTATTGGCTAACACCTCCTCATACAACCTGATTGGGGTATTCTTTTATGGTGTATTTGCTTGCAACTACTGTATTTTGATTATATTGCATTGCTTTATTACACAAATTTATGTATTGCCTTCCTTCTGGGGGCACCTGACATCTGGGGCAAGAAAAACTGAAGATAATGGCGTCAGCTGGTTCTTTTATACCCCTGGCGCACTGACGTCAGGGAAGAAGCGACGGCAACCGACGCCGGACCTAGACTTTGGAATTCGGCTGACCGAGGACCTGCCTGACGGCAGGAGAACCCATCTGATGTCCTTCAAGGATGCATCTGCAGTCCTTACAAATGGGTTGTCCTGTCGTCAGGCAGCCCTTCGGTCGGCCGGATTCCAAAGTCTGGGTCTGGCCTCGGCTGGTGTCGCACTTCACCCGACGTCATAGCTGCAGTTCTTCGGGTATAAAGGCATCAGCCAACGCCATTTTCCTCAGTCTTTCTTGCCGCGTGGCGCCCGAAGCAGAAGCTGTTCGCAAGTGCCGGTCGGTCAGATCCAGAGATTACTACTACCGTATACTACTTCGAAGACTTCTAAAAAGCTAAGTACCCCGTTGGGGACTCTTTCTTGCCTCAGCCGATGTCAGAAAAAGTGAATAACTGTTTAACTTGTGGGAAACAAATACCTCATAAAGATTTCCACTCTTACTGCTTACCTTGTTTAGGCCCAGACCACGACGTAGCAGCTTGTTTAGCCTGTGCTTCCTTCAACCGACGGACGCTTAGACGTCGGTCGGAGTTTGCTGAACAGTTTTTCGGCTCAGATTTTGCGTACATAATGCCGTCGGATCCTCCGACTTCACAAGTTATTAAGAAACGCAAAGAAAAGGACCGACACTCGCGGTCCGCGGTTTCGGCCGAAACCGCAGTTAAGCAAACCGCAAGTGTCTCGGTTTCGGCCGAAACCGAGCAAATGGTTCTATCTTCAGCCGAATCCATGACTACTACCGAGGCCCCTTCTAACCTGGTTGAATCGGCCTCTGAAATTCAGCCTGCTACTGTGGTTTCACAAGAATTATCGGACACCATCCCTTTGGATGTTTCAACCCCTGCACGTGGTGCTGCTAGGCCTCCTGCAGCCATGTCCATAAAGGCCTTTGCCAGGGCTAAAGCAGCCAAAACTTCTAAATCTGTGCCTGTTAAGCCCCCCACTCACAGGCCCAGTTCCAGTTCCCAAATGCTCACTCTGGCAGAGGATCTCATCTCTTTAATAAGGGGATCCCAATCTCATCCAGACAGGGCCTCTCAACCTCCTCCAGAAAAGAGACCTAGAGCAGAGCCCCCTGAGCCAGTGTCCTCAGATGATTCTTCTGATGATACAGACAATACAGACCATCCAGAGGCTCCTTTCTCTACTTATGAAGACTCCGATGCTGAGGAATCGATTCCTTCTGCCTCTCCACCAGAGGAATTTTCCTTTGGGGAAACCTTACATGCCATGAGAGAGCAATTCCAATGGCAGGGACAAGATTTCTCAGATTCAAGGAAAAGGCTTAGGACCTTTTTTGCATTTACCACAACATAGGCCTTTAGCTATACCTCCAGTTCTCCCTGTTGTAGATGATGCATTTAATGATGCTTGCACTGCTCCTGATACTTTGCCTCCAGCCCCTGCTAAGCCCGATAGGTTCTACAGGGTCCCGGACACACATCATCATTTATACAAGGCTCCTTTTGCAGATCCCGAGACTATCTCCCAGGGGCCTAAGGCAGTAGCTTCGACCTCAGTTAAAAACCCTCTTCCTTCT
This sequence comes from Protopterus annectens, assembly GCF_019279795.1. Lineage (NCBI taxonomy): Eukaryota > Metazoa > Chordata > Ceratodontiformes > Protopteridae > Protopterus > Protopterus annectens. The sequence goes on from NC_056741.1 coordinate 879,087,987, forward strand.
GAAAGGGAATCCAGGTCCTTAGAGAGACGGGGTAAAAAAGTATACACCTCTGCTACTCTCTCAGCTAGGGCATTGAACTGTTAGTTTCATATGATCCAATACCAGGAGTTTATGCTTGATCAGTTAACTAAGAAATTGTCCTCTGATGATTCTTTAGATAAGAAATATGTTCTAGAAATGGTGCATAACATTCAGCAGGTTAGTAACCATTCTTTAAAATGTGGCTATGATGCACTGGAGGCTTCCTTTAGATCAGCCATGACTGGCACAGTTATAAGAAGGCATGCATGGTTGAAAGAACAGGTCTTGCTGGATCATGTTAAAGCAAAACTATTAGATGCTCCTATGGATAAGGTCAGTTTATTTGGTTCTCCTGCTCAACAGGTACTGAAGAAAATGGAAGAGAAGGCAAAATCTGTACAAACAGTGAAAGATTTTTCAGCCTCCAAGGTTTAGCAGGAACTGGCCTTCCAAAAATTGGTCCTTTCCAGACTCCTCTAAAAATCAGAGAGGCAGGAATAGGCGTTCAAGAGGCAGAAATCAATCCAGAGGAGGTGCCTACAGGGGACGCCAGTGGCAAGGTAACAACCAGCGAGGCACAGACACAACTACTACCACTGCAACAGGACAATCACAGTGACTTGGCTCTGACACCACCTACCAGAGAACAAATAGCAGCACCCTTAGGCGGAAAGTTAGCCTTATTTTCAAAAAACTGGCACTACATCACAAGAGACAAGTGGATTTTGCAAACTATAGACCAAGGCTACAGGTTTCATTTCCATACTTTATCAGGAAAAAGAGGAATGCCAAACCTACCACCAAATCAAAAGACAGAAGCTCTAAATCAAATAGCTCAATTAGTAAAGATGAGAGCTGTGGAAAGGGTACCATCTATGGAACAAGGATAGGGATTTTACTCCAGACTATTCCTGGTACCAAGAAAAGAGAAAAATTGGAGGCCTATTCTCGACCTGTCCACTTTAAACACATTCATCATTGTTCCAAAATTCAAAATGCTGACCCTACAGCAACTTCTTCCCATGCTGGGCAAGGAGTATTGGCTGGTGACTCTAGATCTCAAGGAGGCATACCTGCACGTCCCCATACGACCAAATTGCAGAAGATACCTCAGATTTCTTGCAGGATCAGAGCATTATCAATTCTCAGCATTGCCCTTTGGCTTATCTACTGGGCCCAGAGTGTTCACGAAATGCCTGGCATCAGTAATCGCTCACTGCAGGCTTCAGGGAATCCAAATATATCCATACCTGGACGACTGCCTGATACAAGCGGACAACAAAAACAAGCTAACAGAAGACTTACAAAGAGTCATTCGCTTACTGCAAGCCCTGGGATATACAGTTAATATAAAGAAATCAAGACTGATACCATCCCAAAGAATAACCTTCTTAGGTGCAGAATTGGACACAGTAAAACAGATGGCTTTCCTAACTGCAGAAAAACAAGAACAACTTCCTCTCTACTTCTTGGCATTAACAAAGCAGAACAAACTAACAGCAAGGAAAATACTGCAGGCCTTGGGCTTCATGGCATCCTGCATAATCCTGGTCCCTCATGCCAGACTGCATATGAGAAAACTACAGTGGTACCCGAAGAATTTATGGTCTCAACACAGGCACAGCCTAGAAACCGAAATACCACTAATCCCATGCCTGAAACAAGAGTTCCTATGGTGGGCTCAGGCATGCCAGTCAAACCCAGGTTTGCCCTTCCACAGCATTCAACCAAGCCAAACCATCACAACGGACGCCTCAGACCTCGGTTGGGGGGCCCACATGCTGGACAAGTGAATACAAGGCTTATGGACTCCAGATCAGCTGCACCTGCACATAAATCAAAAGGAAATGCTGGCAGTCAAACTAGCAATCCAGAATTTCAGACCATTCCTCCAAGAAGGGCAGTTGATGATAAGGACAGACAACACCACAGTCATGTGGTACATCAACAAACAGGGAGGCACTCATTCATACCCTCTATGCCGGATGGCACTGGACCTATGGAATATGGCTCTGAGCTACAACATTCAGTTACAAGCAATTTTTGTACCGGGAAAAGAAAACATCCTAGCAGACAAATTAAGCAGAACTACCTCGGATGCTCACGAATGGATGCTACACCCAGACATCTTCAAGGTCATCACAAAGAAATGGGGACTGCCACAAATAGACCTATTCGCATCCCCACTCAATCACCAGCTCAAGAAATTCTGCACAAGGACGTACCACCCACTTGCTTGGAAGGTGGACTCTCTATCCTTCAGTTGGAAAGGCCTGACAGCATATGCATTCCCACCTCTTCCTTTGATGCACAAGGTGCTATTGAAAATCAAAGAGGAACGTCCAAGGATCATTCTGATAGCTCCAGACTGGCCAAAACAACATTGGTACCCATTACTGAGGAGCATGTCTCGGGGGAAAATGTGGACACTACCCCTGATTCCTTTGCTGTTAACTCAGAGCGGCTACAACACCCTACATCCAAACCTGAAAACTCTGCAGCTAACTGCCTGGAACATTACTTAAGAGCAACAAACCCAGATTTATCCCAAAGGGTTAAAGACATTATCCTTGAGGCCTGCAGACCCTCAACAAGAAGGAACTATGCAGGAAAATGGAAAAGGTTTCTCATTTGGAGTACTGAAAGGGGAAAAGATGTGTCAAAGGTAGACATTGCCAACATCCTGGAGTATTTGGCAGAGCTTCTCCATACAGGCCTGTGCTATTCCTCCATCAAGATACATGCATCAGCTATTTCTGCAGAATACAGCTTCGAACCCCCTGTCTTCTCGCATCCTCTACTCAGGCAGTTTCTGAGAGGAATTAAAAATGTAAAACCTTCTAGGAAACCACCATTACCAGCATGGGACTTGAACTTTGTGCTAGAAAAATTGACACTCCCCCCTTTCGAACCAGCAGCAACAGCAGATCTTCAACACCTATCCTGGAAAACTGCTTTTCTGCTGGCAATTACCTCAGCAAGAAGGGTTTCTGAGCTACAGGCTTTAATGGCAGTACAACCCTTCCTAATCTTCCATCAAGATAGTGTCCATGAGAACAAATCCTACATTTATGCCTAAGGTGGTATCCAGAGTGTCTTTAAACCAGGCTATCCACCTACCTACCTTCTTCCCAATCCACAGAACAGGGGAAAGACTGCTGCATACTTTGGATGTACATAGACAGTTGCGCTACTACCTGGACAGAACCAAGGGCAATAGAAAAACTGACCAGCTTCTGGTAGCATATGCAACAGGAAGGGAAGGAAAAGCAATTTCAAAACAGACAATCTCCAAGTGGATAGGAAATTGTATCAGATTCTGTTACTCCTACCATGGAAAGCAAACTCCACAGAACATAAGGCCTCATTCTACAAGGGCTACAACCACTACCACAGCTTTCTTACGAGGAGTGGCTACCAAGGACATTATAGAGGCTGCTACTTGGACCTCCGTGCATACATTTGCCAAGCATTATAACTTACCTTTATACTCTAGATCCCGAGCAGGGTTTGCCACTGCTGTTTTGCAAGGGATCCTAACTACACCATAACTTCTTCTTCCTCCTCCCCTAGTTTGGCTATGGTATTCTACCCATTTGTAACGACTGTAGATGCATCCTTGAAGGACATAGTACAGTTTTGTACCTACCATAAATGTAGATGTCCGAACAGGAATGCATCTGCAGTCAGGATTACCCACCCTCCTTCCCCTCTGTGGTATTCCTAGGGTATTTGCCCATCTAATAGCTAGCTTGGGGGGGATCTCTTATGGTGTATTTGTTTGTATATATGTACATACTTGCTTATTTTTTGTATTTGCCTTCTACTTTTTGGAAACATTGGCATTTATCCAAAATTTAGCTATCCAAGAGGGCAACTGGCATCTGGGGCAAGAAACACTGAGGAAAATGGCGTCGGCTGATGCCTTTATACCCGAAGAACTGCAGCTATGACGTCGGGTGAAGTGCGACACCAGCCGAGGCCAGACCCAGACTTTGGAATCCGGCCGACCGAAGGGCTGCCTGACGACAGGACAACCCATTTGTAAGGACTGCAGATGCATTCCTGTTCGAACATCTACATTTATGGTAGGTACAAAACTGTACTTTATGACTGCAGCTGTATTAGCACTCGAACATCTACATTTATGGTAGGGACAAAACTGTACTGTCTTCTTTATGCCTACCCTCTTCTTCCACAATTCCAAAATTCTTACAGAAAGCAAACAGACTGAAGAGCATGGTCATCCTCATTGCCTCCTTCTGACCTCTGCAAGTATGGTTCCCCTTCCTGCAGTCTCACTTGTGATAACCACATGGATTCTGGATCCTGTTAAGGATCTCCTGCCCCATCAGTCAGGAATTCAACATCCCAGTCTCCACGCCAACAAACTAACCACATGGTTTTTCCACTTCAGTAATAGTTTGACAGTCCTGGCTTTCTTCCCCAGGTCCCGTTATTATTTTGGCCTCCCAGAAAGCTTCTACAAAAAAAGTCTACAGAAGCAAATGGAAAAGATTTTCTATTTGGGTTTCTAGCCAGAACATCGACAGTTTTTCAGACCCAGTTTCAACCATACGTCTTTTTCTAGCATTTCTTTTTAAGGAAGGAGCAAAGCTTTTCAGCAGTCAAACTTCAGTTGGCAGCGATTTTGAATTTCCATTCAGGAAATCTACTTTTCTGAGGTCTTCCAGATTGTGTAAAGCATTCATGAAGGGCATTTTTCTTATCAGATCCCCAATAAAAGACCCTTCCCCTCCTTGGGGCCTTACTGTGGTTCTTCAAGGATTAACTCAGAAGCCCTTTGAACTATCTGACAAATGTGACCTGAAATTTCTTTCATTGAAAACTCTTCTTGGTAGCTATAACTTCAGTGAGAAGGGTTTCTAAACTCTAGGCTCTTTCAGCTAAGTTTCCTTACATTGTTTATCACAAAGACAGGGTTTCTGTATGAACTATAACCCTTCCTTTCTTCCTAAAGTGGCATCTGAAAGTAACATTAATCAATCCATTCAGTTACCATTTTTTCCCTAAAGTTTTCTAATAAAGGAGAATACATGCTTCATCTCCTTGATGTGTACAGAAGACTACATTTTTATCTTCACAGAACAAAACAATTCACAAAGTCACATCAGCTTTTCATACCCGTTTCCGGTAATCGCCTAGGTCAAGCAGTATCTAAAGTTACTCTGTCGCCAACTCTCTCAGTTCAGTGCCACACTCCTGCCTTCTTCAGCACTTGTGCTTGACTGTCGCAGATCTTCTTTTACATAAACCATCCACCTCTTGGCTGGACGTCCTCACTTCCTCTTACCTTCTTCCAGTCTGTCCCAAATCTTCCTCACCAGATTGTCTTCTGCTTTTCTGCACATGTGCCCAAACCACCATGATCTTTTCTGCAATTGGAGCTACTTTGGCTTCTGCTCTTATGTCCTCATTTCTTTGTCTGTCCCACAGTGTGCATCCTACCACCTTTCTCAAGCACTTCATTTCCATCAGTTCTGCCTTTACTGTTTAGGTTTCTGTATCATACCTTAGCACTGGTCACACCACTATCTTGTACACCTTACTTTTCGGCTTTGTCATTCTTCTGTCACAGACTACACCTGATACTCTATGCCAGATGGCTGCAGCCCCTCTGATTCTAGCTTTGACCTCTTCATTCAGACTACCCTTCTCCTCAACCACCCCTCCCAGATACTTGAAGCTGTTTACCTGTTCCACTATCTTCCCTTCTATCTCTATTCTCAGCTTCTTCTGATTTCCCCAATTTGCTGCCATTGCCACCATCTTATCTGTGCTCAGTTTCATCCCATGTGCCTTCAGATTTGCATTCCTTTCTCCTATCCTTTGCTGAAGTTCTAGCTCAGAGACTGCCTGTATTGCCACATCTTCTGCATACATCGACTTTGTTGATCTGTCCCCTCTAACCCGTTTACTAATGTAGTCCATCACCAGTGTGAACAGCAGTGGGCTCAGAGCTGAACCCTGGTGTACACCCACTCCCACTGGGAACCCCTCTGTGAGGCCGAACACTGTTCGTACTTGAGTCACTGGGTCCTTGTACATAGCCAGTGCTAATTCTATCAATGTTCCTGGGACTTCAAAACACTGCAGTAGTGCCCAGATCAGCTTTCTTGGGACCTTGTCATATGTGTTCTCCAAGTCTAGGAATGCCCAGTTGGACTCTGTCCTCATCTCTAGCTTCTTCTCAAGTATCTGTCTCAATGGAAACTTTAGCTCAATCATGTTGCATCCTGATCTGAATCCGAACTGCTCATCTCCCATCTTGCATTCTACTTCTCTGCTTATCCAATTGTCTTGTCACCCTCTCCAGAGCTTTCATGCAGTGTGGTAGGAGTTTGATGCCTCTGTACTACCCACAGTTGTGGATGTCCTCTTTGTTCTTGTACACTGGCACGAGTATGCTTATTCTCCAGTCATCTGGGATATGCCTTTCTCTCCACACTGCTATTAGTACCCTCAGGAGCCATTTCTCCCCTATCTCACCCAGCATCTTTACCATATCTGCTCTGACCTCATGTGAGCCTGCTGCTTTCCATGACTTCATCTTCCTTAGTGATGTTCTTACTTCTTCTAAGGTGGGCTTCTCTTCTTCTCTCATTGTAGGCTATTTCTGGGGCAATACAGCTTCTGTGGGGTTTTCTTCATTCAGAAACTGTTGAAGATGCTCCTTCCATTTGCCTTTGATGTCCTGTGGACTGGTGAGCAGGTTGTTGCTGGCATCCCTTATGAAGGCTGTCTGACTATCTTTATCTTTCTGTCTTTGCCTTGCAACCTGATATAGTTTCTTTGTGCCCCTTACTGAGTCACTTTCCAGAAGTTGGTAGAACGCCTCCTTATTCTTTGCTATTGCAGCTTCTTTCTTAGCTTCTTTGTTAGCCAAACCAGTAGTCCTTCCTAGCCTTGTCAGTCTTCTCTGTCTCCCACTTCTTCCCACACTCCTTTTCTTTTGATAACTTTTTGGACTTCTGCATTCCACCACCAGCTTTCCTTATGTACCTTATTTCCATACCTGGCTTGGCCACATATCTTTTCTGTAGTCCTAACGCATGCTGTTTTTAGGTGCTGCAACACTTCTTCAACTCCACCTATTTCCTCCTCTTTTTGGGGTGCTAGAGCCCTGAGTAATTCCTTGAACTGCTGTACTTTCTCTCCAGTCAACTTCCAGGTCTTCAGCCTGGCCTCTGTTGACCTTGGAGCCTTCTCTGACCACTGTTTGCAGCTGATTGCGGCAACTAGTGGTTTATGCTGTGGGCCAACTGTTTCACTGGGAATGATTTTGCAACCATGAATTCTACCCCAGTGCCTTTTCCTTACTAGGAGGAAGTCTACCTCAGTCGCATGTTGGCTACTCTTGCATGTGATCTTGTGACTGTCTCCTTCGCAACCATGTGTTGGCCACTATCAAGCCATTCGCCAGACAAAAGTCTAGAATGGCTTCTCCTTCTTTATTACTGTTGCCCCACCCATGTGGACCAAGGCAGTTCTTGTATCCTGTTCTGTCTGTCCCAATATGTTTATTCAAGTTGCCCATTATCAGCTAAATATTTAATCCTATAATTATGGTTTACTCTCAGAAAAGACTACATTTGCCAAGACCTCCTCAAATTCATTCAACTCTGTCAATGGCTGCCTCAACAGCTCTTTGGTCAAGGGCGTCCACTGACGACATTTGTGCTGCAGTTACTTGGTCAAAGGCTCATACTTTTGTTACACATTACAAGTTAGACATAATATCCAAAGCAGAGCATCTTTTTGTTAGACAGTGCTCCAACATGTCCTTCCATGAGGGCCTCCACACAACTATGTAGCTGGGGACTCTGTCCCATTTGTGAGGAAGAATGAAAAGGACAACAACAGATTTATAAGTTATGTACTCACCATAGTTAGACATCTGTGTTTATTTTCATTTTGCTCCTGGAAGTTGATGTTAGACTGGTTTGAAACCATGCTGTTCCAGGTTTGAGCCTTGTCTTTTCTGCTGTATGTTTCTGTCTTCTTAGACAATTGGGAGATTAAGCAGCAAACTCAAGCTAAGGTAATGAGGATGGAATAGGGCTTAATGGGTAGCGGCAGTAGCTCAAGAGCTCAAGAGCTGGATCTGAAGTCTAGTGTATGAGGATGAGTCAGATATGAGGATAGGATCCAAACCTATTTGTGAGAAGAATGAAAATGGACAACACAGATACCAAGTTATGGTGAGTACATAACTATAATTATGAAGCAGTGTGGAAATTTTAGAGGCTTATGGTATACAAAAAACTGTTACTGTAATAAGGAAACATAATGAAATATCTTGAATAAAGATTATGATGGATGTATTAAATAAATACTAAGAGAGTAGCAAAATAAGAATGTCCATTGGACATGTGTTTGTTTTAGTAGTGAATGCAGTAGTGCAGACATGTATGTGTGAGATGGGGGAAGCAAGATTGGAAATGGAGGAAAGAATTGTACTACCAATATGCAGATGATTTAGATCTTTAAAGAATGGATAGGTGAGGTTTTAATAAGAATTGAAAAGCTGTTAAAAGGGCTAGCATATGTTTAAAGAAAATGAAGTGTAAAGTGTTTGGTCAGGTTATAAAAAGTGGGTATATATCACAAAAAAGGAGGTAAAGGTTTTGGAAATTAAATTTAGAGAAAATGAAGGTATAATAAGTCAATGGGGAGACATAATGGAAGAAATAAAAAGATTACTAGCTTGGTGTAAAAGATTTTATCTATCATTTTGAAAAAGACATACATGTTGAAACATGTTTTAGGAAAGCTAGTATACTGGGGTGTAGATGTTTCGTACTTGAATGGAGAGTTATTAAAGATGTTTTTCAGTTTTATTTGGCTATCAAGACTGAATCCAGTGGGGAAGAGGGGTATTTTATAATTAAAAAAGAGGAAGGTGGTCTGAATTGGGAAAATCCAGTGGTACATTTAGCATCTATGCATCTGTTTTTGGTAATCAGGAAAGAGAAACAAAAATGACAGATAAAATTTTGTTTGTGAAATATAGACATATGGAAACATAAAACGGGAAAACGAAAATAGAAGTGATGGAAGAGAAGGAATATGAAAATAAAATTGAATTATGGAATCTAAAAATAAATGAAGTTGATGGAAATAGAAGGACTGGTGTGTAGCATGATTTTGAAAAAGTATTTAGAGTTTTAATGGAAAAAAGGCTATAAAAGATTGAAAAAAAAAACAGTTTGAGAATTTTTATGAAGCAGGGGATTTTTTTATTTTATTTTTTTTTTTGAGTATCTTATTAGATAAGTTACCAGTTAAAGGTAATATAAGTTAATAGAGGAAAGAATGTATATTGATTGCTATGAAGAAACAACAAAGCATTGTTTTGGATGGTAAAAAGAGTGTAATGTTTTTGATTTAAAAAAATGAATGCAAATGGGATGGATTTGGATGTATAAATATGGACATGATTTTAGATGGGAAGTATGAAAATGTAAGGAAATGTGATATTGATAAATGGGATAAAATATTGTTCGTAGCAATATAGTTTTGTGGAAAAGAAGGTAGGATTTTGTTATATAATAAGAAAGAAAATGAAGTGTTAAGAGGATGGTTGTAGATGAAAGAATGGGGTTTAGAGAAAAATGTTAAAGGTGAAAAAATATGAATAATTCCTTTGTTTTGAGGTGTAAATTTAATGCGGGTGTAATATTTTGAAATGTAAATATGGGATATGAAAGTTTAAATAAGATATGGTATGTAATGAATTAAGATGTTAAGTAAAATAAAGCAATCCCTACTCTTTACAAGTAAGTGTTATGTTTCATGTCTCAGTGGTTGATAAATTGAATACATTCTTGTGAGATTAAAAAAAATGTTAGGATGTAAGAAAATGTACGAGTTTGTAATTATTGATGTAAGTGTAAATGATTTGTTGGGCACCTCTTTGAACCATATATATATAATTTGGTTCAAGATATCCTGAGTATTTGTAGGAAGTACAAAGTTAATTCATGTATTTTAGAAATTTTGCCCTCTCCTTTACTCCCAGATTTTAGTTTTCTAAAACATTTCAATTTAATTAATGGCTGTATACATTTTGCACTAGTAATGATTTGGATGTCGTATGTAATTAACAAAATACAGTTGTTTATACTTCAATTTATGAAGTCCGTTATTGTGGGTTTGGTCTTTCATGATGTCATGGCAAGATTTTCATCTCTGAGAAAAACATCCAGGGGGGGCCGTCCTTGGCAACAATGTACTTTTTGCACCAACAACTGTATGATTTGGTTCTGTATATGGTAAGGAGGTTTTATGCGTCTTCAAAGGTTTGTTATTTACACTTGCTTCAAAACATGACTGGTACATTTTAAAGGTGAAAAAATGGAGTGGTCCGTATTATTGTGTGTAGAAAGTATTGTATGAAGAAGTAGAATTAGATGAGGTGTTAAACATTTTTTTTGAGTGATTCCACTAGTAGGGTCAATTGTTGCGTTAGGGATACCTTAGAGAATGATATTTATGAATGTCAATTTTTTAGTTTGGACACTGTAAGAAAATCATTGGACACCTTCTCTGGATCCTGACAACTTACTGGGATGCTTTTCAGTTACTTATGCTAAATGTATTTCTACAGATGTCCTTCAAGGATGCATCTGCAGTCCTTACATATGGGTTGTCCTGCCTCAGGCAGCCCTTCGGTCGGCCGGATTCCAAAGTCTGGGTCCGGCGTCAGCTGATGTCGCCCCATCCCCGACGTCAGAGCGCCTGGGGTATAAAAGTGTCAGCCGACGCCATCTTCCCCAGTCTTTCTTGCCGCGTGGTGCCCGAAGCAGAAGCAGTTCGCAAGTGCCGGTCGGCCAGCTCCTGTAACTTCAGCTACCGAAGACTTCGAAAAGCTAAGTACCCCGTTGGGGACTCTTTCTTGCCTCAGCCGATGTCAGATCAAACGCTTAAAGTTAATAACTGCTTGACTTGTGGGAAACAAATACCTCATAAGGATTTCCATTCCTACTGCCTCCCCTGCCTAGGCCCAGACCACGACGTCTCGGCCTGTTCTGCCTGTGCCTCCTTTAATCGACGCACTCTTAGGCGTCGGTCGGAGTTTGCAGAGGAATTTTTTGGGGCTAGTTTCTCTTATAAAATGCCGTCGGAGATTCCGATTTCTCATTTAACCAAGAAACGGAAGGACAAGGACCGACACACGTGGACCGTGGTTTCGGCTGAAACCGCTCCTAGGCCTGCCGCGAGTGTCTCAGTCTCGGCTGAAACTGAATCCTTGGTACTTCCGTCCGTAGAAACCGCTCAACCGACAGCTTCAGTCCCGGAGGCCCTTTCTGAGTCGGTTATAGAATTACCCTCGGAAACCGGTGTTCAGGAACCTACCGACACCATCCCCCTAGACAAAACTACTCCAGCACGTGGGGCAGCCAGGCCTCCTGCATCCATGTCCATAAAAGCTTTCACTAGGGCTAAAGCTGCTAAGCAACAAAAAACCCTGCCTCCCCAAGTCTATTTCTCAGGGATCCACTACAGGTTCTCAGATACTAAGTTTGGCTGAGGACCTTATTTCCTTAATTAGGGGCTCTCAGCCTCATCCGGACAGGGGCTCTCAACCCCCACTAGACAAGAGGCCCAGGGTTGAGTCTGCTGAACCTCAGTCCTCTGATGAGGCCTCTGATGGCTCTGCTCTATCAGACTACCAGGAGGAGGCCTTCACGGCCTACGAGGATTCTGATGCAGAGGAATTTATTCCCTCTGCCTCCCCTCCTGAAGAGCTGTCCTTTGGGGAGACCCTTCACTCCATGAGAGAGCATTTCCAATGGCAGGGCCAGGAATTCTCCGATTCCAGGAAGAGATTAAGGACTTTCCTTCATTTACCTCAGCATAGACCTATGGCTATTCCTCCTGTTTTGAGTGTCATTGATGATGTGTATTCTGAGTCTAGCACTACCCCTGACACCCTTCCTCCAGCTCCTGTTAAACCCGATAGGTACTACAGGGTCCCGGACTCACATCATTTCCTTTACAAGGCCCACTCTGCTGACCCAGAAACTATTTCCCAGGGTCCTAAAGGGGTTGCAGCTGCCACTTCTAAAAATCCACTCCCCTCTGAAAGGGAGTCCAGGGCTTTAGAGAGATGGGGTAAAAAAGTGTACACTTCTTCCACTCTGTCTATGAGGGGTTTAAATTGCCAATTTCATATGATAAAGTACCAAGAGTATTTGTTAGATGAATTGCAGAAAAAACTGTCTTCGCCTGAACCCCTAGATCGTAAGTCACTTCAGGATCTGGTACATAATTCACAACAGGTTAGCAACCATTTCTTGCAGTGTGGTTATGATGCATTGGAAGCTTCATGTAGGTCAGCAATGACAGGTGCAGTCATACGTAGACATGCCTGGCTGAAGGAACAATCTCTGCCAGATCATGTTAAGGCTAAGCTTCTGGATGCTCCACTGGAAAAGCAAAAGTTATTTGGCTCCACTGCTCAAGAGGTCTTAAAGAAATTTGAGGAAAAGGCAAAATCTGTACAAACAGTCAAAGGTTTCCTCCAGGTACAACCACCAAGATTCAGCAGAAATTGGCCTTCTAAGAATTGGTCCTTTCCGGAAGAGAGATTTCAAAGAGGCAAGAACAGGCATGCCAGAGGTAGAGGGCAAGCTAGAGGCTCCTACAGAGGACGTCAATGGCAGCCTCCTAACCAGAGAGGTAGTGCAGGTCCAACAACTGCTGCAAAAGGACAGACTCAATGACTTTACCTTGACCCCGCCGACCAGGGCTCAATTAGAAGCACCTCTGGGCGGAAAGTTGTCTTTATTCTCAAAAAATTGTCACAGTATTACAAGAGACAAATGGACACTGCAAATAATAGACAAAGGATACAGGTTCCATTTCCATACATTACCAGAAAGAAAGGGAATGCCAAACCTGCCACCAAATCAGAGGGCAGAGGCTTTAAAACAAATTGCCAACCTATTGCAAATGAAAGCTATAGAAAAGGTGCCTCTCGCAGAACAAGGCCAAAGATTTTATTCCAGACTATTCCTTGTCCCAAGAAAAGAAAAACAATGGAGGCCTATTCTCGATTTGTCCACACTGAATACTTATCTCATTGTGCCAAAATTCAAAATGCTGACCCTACAGCAACTCCTTCCCATGCTGGGCAAGGGGTCTTGGCTGGTAACTCTAGACCTCAAGGAGGCATACCTGCATGTCCCTATCAGACAAAGTTGCAGAAGACACCTCAGATTTCTTGCAGGTTCAGAGCATTATCAATTCTCAGCATTGCCCTATGGCTTATCTACTGCACCCTGAGTATTCACGAAATGCCTGGCATCAGTAATTGCACACTGCAGACTTCAGGAGATTCAAATATACCCATATCTGGACGACTGCCTTATACAAGCGGACAGCCAACAAACTTTGGAAAAACATTTGAATTATGCCATCCGCCTACTACAGGCCTTGGGATACACAGTCAACATTCACAAGTCAAGACTTGTGCCATCCCAAAGAATAACTTTTCTGGGTGCGGAACTAGATACAACCACCCAAATGGCTTTTCTCACAGAAGAAAAACAAAGGCAACTACCGGATTACTTCAAAAATCTAACCAAACAAACTCAGATGACTGCAAGGAAAATTCTGCAGGCCGTGGGTTACATGGCATTGTGCATTCTTCTGATTCCACAAGCAAGGCTGCATATGAGAAAACTACAATGGTACCTAAGGAGTTTATGGTCTCAGCACAATCACAGCCTAGAAGCTTTGATACCGCTCATTCCATGCCTTCAAAAGGAATTCCTGTGGTGGGCCCAAGCAAGCCAGTCAAACAGGGGCCTGCCTTTCAGCAAACCAGTAACCAGCCAAACCATTACCTCGGACGCTTCAGACCATGGATGGGGAGCACATATGGAGGACAGATGCATCCAAGGTCTATAGTCTCAGAAAGAATTGCGCATGCACATAAACCAAAAGGAAATGCTGGCAGTGATTCATGCAATCGAGGCCTTCAAGCTCTTTCTACATCAAGGCCACCTGCTAATAAGGACAGACAATACCACAGTTATGTGGTACATAAACAAGCAAGGAGGTACCCATTCCTACCCTCTTTGCAGACTAGCAATGAATCTTTGGGAACTTTCCCTAAAACTCAATATAGAGCTGCAATCCCAGTTTGTGCCAGGAAAAGACAATATACTGGCGGACAGCCTAAGCAGAAATATCATGGACCCACACGAATGGATGCTGCACCCAGACATCTTCCTTCAGATAGCACAATCATGGGGGAGGCCGGACATAGATCTTTTTGCCTCCCACCACAATCATCAGCTGAAGAAATTCTGCACCAGGACATGCCACCTACAAGCATGGAAAGTGGACGCCCTCTCATTCAGTTGGAATACTCTAACAGTGTATGCATTTCCACCACTCCCACTAATGACCAAGGTCTTACTGAAAATCAAGACAGAGCAGCCAAAAGTGATTCTGATAGCCCCGGACTGGCCAAGGCAGCATTGGTACCCACTGTTACGGAGCCTGTCACACACGAAACCGTGGCCTCTACCACTATGGACACTCCTTCTGACACAGCACAATTACAAAACTCTGCACTCCAGCCTGAAAACCCTGCAGCTGACAGCCTGGAGAATACCTTGACTCCTCACCAGGAAAAGCTATCCAAGAGAGTGAAGGATATCATCATGAAGCTCGCAGACCTTCCACGAGAAAGACATATTCAGCAAAATGGAAAAGATTCCACACTTGGAGCACCGCAAAGGGCCTAGATGCCACAGTGATGAGCATGGCACGTATCCTGGAATACTTGGCAGACATGCTCCATAATGGCCTTTCTTACTCTTCCATAAAAATTCATGCTTCAGCAATTTCAGCAGAATACAATACTGATCCACCTGTCTTCTCTCATCCTCTCCTAAGGCAGTTTCTAAGAGGAATTAAAAACATCAATCCTCCAAGAAAACCACCAGTGCCTACATGGGACCTTAACTTCATGTTGGAAAAGTTGACTTTACCTCCCTTTGAACCAGCAGCATCTTCAGAGTTACAGTTCCTGTCTTGGAAGACTGCCTTCCTTCTGGCCATAACCTCAGCAAGAAGAGTATCTGAATTGCAGGCACTCATGGCAGTACAACCATCTCTTATTTTTCATCAGGACAGGGTCTCCTTGAGAACCAATCCTTCATTCATGCCAAAGGTGGTATCCAGGGTCTCATTGAACCAAGCTATTCACCTGCCTACCTTCTTTCCAAACCCACAAAACAAGGGAGAGAAACTTCTGCATACCCTGGACATTCATAGACAGTTACGCTACTACTTGGACAGAACTAAGACTTTCAGAAAAACTGACCAGCTGTTGGTAGCATATGCTGCAGGCATTCAAGGAAAAGCAATTTCCAAACAGACAATTTCAAAATGGATAGGAAATTGCATTTGATTCTGCTATTCTTATCATGGAAAAGCTGTGCCAGCTAACATCAGACCTCATTCCACCAGAGCTACAGCCACCTCCACAGCCTTCTTAAGAGGGGTGGCTACCAAGGACATTTTAGAAGCTGCTACATGGAGCTTCGTGCATACATTTTCCAAGCATTACAATTTACCCTTATATTCCAGATCCAGAGCAGGCTTTGCTACGGCAGTCCTGCAGGGCATTTTAGCTACACCATCATTTTCTTAGAGCCTACCACCCCCAGCTTGGCTATGGTATTCTACCCATATGTAAGGACTGCAGATGCATCCTTGAAGGACATAGTACAGTTTTGTACCTACCATAAATGTAGATGTCCGATAGGTATGCATCTGCAGTCAGGTTTACCCTCCCTCCTTCCCCTCTGTGGTACTTCTTGGGTACTTATCCCTCTTATAGCTAGCTGGGGTTATCTATTATGGTGTATTTGTTTTATATTACTGTGCATGTTTGCAATATTTTGTATTTCTACCAAATTTAGCCTTCCTTAGAGGGCACCTGGCATCTGGGGCAAGAAAAACTGTGGAAGATGGCGTCGGCTGACACTTTTATACCCCAGGCGCTCTGACGTCGGGGAAGGGGCGACATCAGCCGACGCCGGACCCAGACTTTGGAATCCGGCCGACCGAAGGGCTGCCTGAGGCAGGACAACCCATATGTAAGGACTGCAGATGCATACCTATCGGACATCTACATTTATGGTAGGTACAAAACTGTACTTTATTGCATCCTTCTTTAATGCAATATTATTTCATGGTTATGTCCCTTTAAGTTGGAAGTGTGCAGATGTTGTAC
Organism: Protopterus annectens; assembly: GCF_019279795.1. Classification (NCBI taxonomy): domain Eukaryota; kingdom Metazoa; phylum Chordata; order Ceratodontiformes; family Protopteridae; genus Protopterus; species Protopterus annectens. The sequence goes on from NC_056741.1 coordinate 879,104,287, forward strand.
CGGTTTACAAGGTGTGGCTTCATGAATAATATCTCCAGTTATAGGCCAGTTGCTCTAACTCCCTTGATGGATAAGAGTTTTGAAAGATGTTTACTATCCATCTTGACTACTGATTTAAAGGACTGTCCTTTGGACCTGTTTCAACATGGTTTTACCTTTACTAGATCAACATTTACTAATTTGACAATTTGTATGACTCTTACTGTGACCTTGGATTCATACTTAAGCAACCAAAATATGGAATATGGTATGGGTAGAGGCAGAAGTGGTTGTTAAATTTCTTGTCAACAACTTAGCCATGACATGAATACTAACATTCTGTTAACAACTTGAACTCGGTTGTGAAAATGTTTATCACAACTTTTCTGAAGCAAATGCTATAGTTAGAAAGTTGTATGTATAATTTCCAAAGATAACTGAATATAGTTGATTTTTTATTTTTTGTGTTACCCACAGTGATCCTTATTCATGCTTCTTTGCGCCTGCGAAACCTGAAGAATAAAATTGAGAACAAGATTGAGAGCATTGGCATGAAGAGGACCCCCATGGGGCTGCTACTGGAGGCTCTGGGACAAGAACAGGAGGCTGGCTCGTAATCAACGGCTGGTAGCATCAGACCAGAGAATGGAATACTTCATGTGTAATGCTGCACGTACGCACACACGCACCTGTGGGTCATCTTCCAAGTGCAGTCTGTTGCTCCACATTTTCTTCCAAGATGCAGCAGATCTTTTCCAAGAATCCAGCTCAAGCTTTGATATATAAACAGGAGAACTTCAGAACTTTAGCTGTCATGTTTTTCCCGCCATATTCTCACCATTAAATTATCACCATTAAATTTCAAACCATGACATCTACTCTCACATCCATCACCATTGCATTCAGTAGTACAGTATGTCCATGACTTTCTGTGTTTTTATATTTATGTAAAACTTCAGTTCACTTTCTAGAGAGCGAAAGACAGTGCTGCCTAGTGATTTATGTAAAACTTCAGTTCACTTTCTAGAGAGCGAAAGACAGTGCTGCCTAGTGACCAATGCTTCCACTGCCTTTTTTTATTTTTTTTTTATTTTTTGCTTTATTTTCCTTTTTTGGCAAAACTAGAATTTTAAGACATTTGTGTTTGCACCTAGATGGCTTTTGTCCTTCATCTTGGATGCACTCACCTCATTCGGCACAGTTAAAATTTTTAGAAACCCTTGGAGCTTTCCACCTTAAGGGAAAGAAAACATTTATAGATAAAGAGCTCTGGGCATGTGCAATAAAGGAGCACTCTGCTATGTAATAACAGTACTGTGGTCTGTGGTAAACTATTTGTTGAGTGTTTATAGCTCTTTGATATAAAACAGTCCTTGAGGGATCAAGGAAAATGTAAGATATTAACAGTTCATTGTGAAGTAACTGTTTCGTAAGATGCTTGGCAGACTGTACAGAGCAAGTCATCATGTAGCTGCCAAAAAGGTGTGTGTGTGTGTGTGTGTGTGTGTGTGTGTGTGTGTGTGTGTGTGTGTGTGTGTGTGTGTGTGTTGTCCTAAAGTATTCTTTCTGTTTGTCAAGCTATAGTAATATGATATCTGACAAAACCTGTTTTACTATTTAGCCTCCTGTATGCACCCTTTGATGGAAGAGGGTCGTGGCCACATTACATTTTTAGATTATTTGAAAATATTCTCATTTTTTGCTCATCTTGCTGACTCTCAGGTTGCTTCTCCCCCTAAATAGTTGTGCCTCTCATGACCCATTTATTTTTATTGGGTAAAATTATTCTAACACATATTTGTTCTCTTCTTCTGGAAGTTGGGAGCGCACCTTTCAATGTATCCGTATTCGGGAAAAGTCTGTAGCTGGTTTCCTTCTAACTTCTATTTTCTTGCACAGGACTTTGCAGTGGCCAAGCTTTACTTAAGCAAGGTTCAGGTCTGCCTGCTTAATCCTACAATTTCAGGAGAATTTGCTCTAATTTCTACTGCCAGCCCACCGATATGTTGTTGAAATTCAGGTCAGTTGTAATGCCATTTGGATGGCCACATTTTAGGGGTTATTACTTTCAGGTTTGAATACACTACTCAGCATCCCTCCCATTGTAATAGAGCCATTATTTCCCCTTCATTCTATATGCTGTCCAGATAGATTGCTAGAATAAATATATTTAAGAAACAGCTGAAATGAATTATCCTTGCTTTATTGCTGATGACTGTAGATTGGAAGCAATCATTGAGCCCCCTAAAGATGTTAATATACTGCAGGGAGGGTTAACGCAGACAAATGTTTGATGCCTAAGCCACAGATTAAAGCTAAATGCAAAAATTCTGCATTATTATTCCCTTTTGGAAAGCTGACATCCCTGCTAATTACATTATAGACCCAGTGGTATGTGATCCAGGTACTTGAGTTAATAGCAATCCGAACTTTGACAATTGCGTAACCACAGGTAAGGAAGTCCTTCTATGTGGCACATCTTATACATAAAGGCATCGTATCTAGATGTAGTCAGTCGTCATTAGACAAATAATTGAGTACAATGCTCCCTTTTGCATGTACCTCACCAGACATCTGCAACAATTGGAGAGACCACGGAGATTTCTCACCAAGAAATTACAAGGTACACAAAATAAGTCATATGCAGAAAGACTAAAAAACCTGTAATTGTATTCTCTCTCCTGTAGGTTGCTAAGGGGCGACCTGTGCCTGGTTTACAAAACCGTTTCTGACCCGGCCATGATGGAAATGCTATACATTTGTAAATCAAACTGCATGATGGTCACTCGCTTCAGTGATCTTAACCTAGCCTGTGATATGAAAAGATCATGCTGGAGAGATAAGATACATCTCCCAGAGACTGCCGCTTCTCTGGAACAAGCTTCCAGTTCACGTGAAACAGAGCCCCTCCCTGACCCTTTTCATATGCAACTTAGATCAATGGATGGGTGACTGCAAATTCACTCCTGAGGTGGCGCCCATGTCCCTTCTGGACAGAGAATGTCAGTATTAACTACCATAGACCCTTACCTCTGCGAACTTCACTCACCTAACCTCCAGCAATTGGGGCAACTTGGGATAAATATGGCTAGGTCTTTAAGGGCTCTAGGGCCATTAGCCTAGTAACCTTATATGAACCTACTGTTTTGCTTTTTTCTGTGACTTCAAAGTTTTTGCTTCTTTGTAACAACTGCCCCTTGTGGAAGCATCCAGAACATTTACACTACAAAATGCCAAGCCAGCTTTATGTTTAGGCTGGTAAAGCTCATTGATCCTCCAGTTTCATCAATTTGGGACCCTTAACTATACTTGATGCATGAAGCATCAATCTCTGAGGCTGTTGATCGTTTATACAATAATATGTTAAACCCAGCTAAAACCTTCTGATGATTAGATGTCAGGAGTGCTTCACTGTTCACCTGTTTTGGGGCACAACAGTTTGCTTTATTTATTAACAACTTTTACTACATTGTATACTGTTATTGTGAACTACACTTGCCATTGGTGATCTCATTATGTGTGTTAAAGCTGTGTATATACGATTGTATGTATAAAAAAAATGTTATAAACTTTTATAACGGTTTAATAACATAATTCATGTTAATGGTAATCTGATTAAGATATTCCTATGGAGCTTTTCTCCCTGGGTGTCTGTTGAAAAGGGGGTAAATTTATTACCTGGTCAGACTACCCACTCGCCAAATGCCAGTAAATAAATAACTGGGTACGTACACTGATCCAAGGCTGCTTTTCAGGTATGACTGGGCTGTAAAGGTAAAAAACAGAGTAGCAGTTGCAGTATCTGATAATAACTTGAGTACAGCAGTTAAAAAAAAAAAAAAAAAAAGAGAGAACATAACATAGGAATTTAGAACTGTCTACATGTCACCTTCACCTTTGGGCAAATTTCTGCTATTCTGATAGTACATATCTGGTGCCAGTACGTTTCACTCATTCCAGCACTTTCCAGAATAACAGTGGGCACCACTCCCAGCACATGTATAAACAGTGTTGTTTTTGTTCCAGCACTGCAGTATCTGGCATCAGTTGCAGTAGCACCTGCTTATAAAGTGTTGGTGTCTGTTTTTTTTATTTATTTTTTTATTTTTACCCAGGCATTCCTAGCATCAGTAACCTTGGTTTCTGACTGTTCGGGCCTCAGGTTTCTGCAGTGACCCTTTGTCAACTGCAGTCCACTAAACAAGGAGTTTGGAGCTATAAGCAGGTTTCAAAAGCATGTTTTTGCATCCTCCACCTTTTGTCTGTTGCCAGTGTATTACTTATGGTTTGCTTTCATGAACTACAGCATGGAAGCATGGAAGAGTTGCTGAATGGTCCATTGAAGGGTAAGATTTGGACCCAGGCAGCTAATTCTGCTAACTTAGACAATCGTCTAGTTATTATAGCTTATAACACACCTTGCAACACTGGATCGCAGGTGTATGGTGAACAGAGTCAACGGTACAAAACGACTATACTCCAAACAAAGCACCGGACTCAGAAATGCTAAAGAATGTATATAAAAAACAAAGCTTTGGGGACATTTCCCTTCATCAGTGTTAGTACAAGATAAAACCAACTGCCTACATAAATAGTAAGTTCAAAATCAGTCACAAGACACAGCCCCCAATGAAAATTAAAGTCTAATTAACACTGAAAACTTAGACACATGCATTTCAGTTTGCATATAATAAATACTGTAAAAGTTAAGACAAAACATCATTGTATTAAAAACTCATTCTCTGTCATTTTAACACCTGTTTCTGTTTTAAAATCTGCTTCACAGTAACTGCAATATTTAAACCTGTTGTACGATCAGCTTCTAAGCATAAATCCATCACCTCCTCTAGGGTTGTTAGCCAGTACTTGAATTACCCTGAAGTTAAAATAATCTTCCGGACCACATTCTAAAACATGTTTCACAAGGAAGTTAATGATAACACTTCTCAGTATATCTGACTGATGTTCTGTTATTCGCTCCTTAAACTTCGTGTTACTTTTTCCTATATAAAGCCAGGAACATCTTAAACATGTGGTTAAATATACTATATTAGTAGGGTTACAGGCAAAGCATTTAAAACTATATCTTTTTCTGATAGCCGGGTGTATTAACTCATTATTGCTACATATAAATTTACAGTAAGAACAGTTATAGCAAGGGAACATGCCAACTTTATTCCTAAACTGGGGTTATTTATATTATTTACATCTTTATGACAATAGATGCTGTTTTAAATTGGGACAGTTCCTAGTTTCACTTATGGGAACTGTCCTAAAAGCTTTGGCTTTTGTAAGTAATTTTTTGGGCGTTTCTGAGTCCGGTGTTTTGCTTGGAATAGCTTATAACACAGCCTTATAGTTGTAATTTATAACCCAGCAAGAAGCTGCTAGAGTGGCATAATCAAGCATTGCTGTATGCTGGCAATCTTGGTTGCATTTAACCTATTTTCCGAAGACACAAGGGTGATTTTTTTTATCTGCTTTGTAATATCATTGACCAATTAACCAACACAGAATGTATAGTTAACATTGTCACATCTTTTTACTTTGCTGCTAAAATAAAGAGAATAGAGCATATTCAAAAGTGTTCTTATAGAGGTGCATTCCCAAATGTTGGGGTCCTTCCTGCATATCCCAGATCTCTTAATTATACCAACTGTAAGATTGCATCCACTCGGAGAGAAAAAAAAAAACATTCCCTTTCCTCCACGATACTGTGACCTCAGAGGTAGTATATTTAAATCCTTCGTGTGGGTGCAAGGGCACAACACTCCCTGCAAAAAAAAAAAAGTTAAATAACTGTATTCAGTTTAATTTACAGCAGCAGTATTCTGGCCAGTGGAAGGTGGCTGTCTAGTAGCAGTCAAGACATCTGTGAATAGAAGTAGACACTGACTTTTTCTGAATTCTTCCTTTAACAGCCTCCTGTTAAAAACTAAGATATTTGAGCTCCTTAAAAAAATGAGAGAAGACAGCTCCCTAATTCTATGGGTATAAGATTTAATCCTCTAAAGAATACCTTGGCTAGGAAGTAAACGAGCCAGAACTAAATGGTTTGTAGCAGCAAGAGGAGGATGTTGGGTACTTGTAAACTCCAAAGTCTGGTTGCTAGCAAAGCTGCAGATGTAGAGGTTGAGTTAGGGTCCATGTTTCTTACTCAGAGGTTGTCCTTGGCACCAGGGTAAATTGCAGCAGTCCTGAGCCTAACCTGAGTATTACACTGGGGAGGCGTCTCCCTACTTTCCAGGCCTGGAGAAGCTTTTCTAAATACAAATGGGTAAGGACAATAATATATATATAGGTTACTCTGTACCTTTTCTGTCTTGCAACTGAATTCCATCATTATTGTTGCTTGGCATCCCAGCCCATCCGAAACATTTAAGAAGGAGGGTGGTGTTAGAGCTTCTCAGCAAAAAGAACCTTTTCTCAGTCCTCAGAGTTTCATTATTACACTTGCTGGGCATCCAGAATGGTTGGTAAGGAAGAGGGTGTTAAAGCTCTTTAGGAAATAGCCATCCTGAAAGTCCCACCAGACTAGAGAAGCTTAGCATTTTATTTTGGATCTTTTCTTGATCCAATAGAAATGAAGAACATCAGTTCTATTGTATAGTTCAAAGGCCTAAGTATGTGTAAACCTTTTGAGTGGATGCTAAGCAATCTGTTATTCTTTATCAGAGGGAGACTGGATGTGCTTTAGCCACTTCCAGGACAACCTTCATATCAAGATAACCAAGGCGTCAGGTTTCTATACTTTTGGGTCAGAGACAGTTGTTATTAAGTCAGGACAAGATTGTTTACATCCAACAAGTAATCTTTTAATTCGGTCAGCTCAGCTGACTCCAGCAGAATTTTGTTTCAGGGCTCTGTACCTCTTGGCTTCGGTTCTCACGATTGCTCATGCCATACTCCAAATGTGTATATGCCAGTAGACAGTCTCATCATTTTAATACCTGCTCTCATTTAGCTTGATTATCTAGAATCTGTGTGTCCAACTGGGCATGGAGATTAGATCTCACCTGTCTTTACTATGAGAGTCTGAGCCACAAGAGACTTCTCAAGCTACAGTTACCTTGGATGCCTTTGCTGCAGGGTAGGAGACCATCCGTGGGTTATCCATTGAAGGTACCCAGATACCTAGGAGAGTTTTGTTTACATATTAGTGCTTGAGAAGTGAGGGCAGTTTTCTTTTCTGGCCTTTCAGGATTCCATCTCGAAGGAAGTCAGCAAGCTGAGGGGAATGAATTCTTACTTATTTTGTCAAAGTGCAGTGGGTCATAGTCCCTTAATGATTCCTAGTGGCAGTGCACATTCCTGTGTCTAGTTCTTTTTTGCAGACAGACTCCGGCATTGTCTGCTGATGCCCCTACAGGTGCGCTCTGTACCATTCTTTTGTAGACAGAGTCTCATCTCTAGAGTACTGCAGTATGCAACCTTCTAACTTCTCCAGCAGACACCAAGTGGCCCAACTTCTTTTCCATGATTTCTGCTCCAGGAGATTACACCTGATGTGATGTAGCCTGCTAGTGGTCAAATGGACTCATTTATATCCTGTCCAGTTTTCTGTGATAAAATTCATTCTGAAAGTCAAGTTTCTTAAAGCCATATTCATAGTAATAAAGCATTCTCAGCCAGCTCTAACCCAGCTCTATCTTCCTTCATGATTACTTTGCTATCCAGCTGATTATAAGCTGTCATGATGCTGCTGTCTCACCTTTTAGGCACATTCATTCAGTGAGGTTGTCAGCCTTTTTCTGATTTAAATCATACCTGATGAGCAGGCTTTAGAGACTGTCATTAATTTCTGTCAAGTACCATATGCCCAGGAAACTTAAACCAGATGGATTTGATTTTCTGTTTGGACGACCAAAAAAAGTCACACACTATTACTGTTCCAAATTATTTCATTCCAGCTTGTTACTTTTTCCTTGGGTTTCATTTGATGGCTGTTTCCTACTCTCGTTTTTGTCTAGATTCTGCTTCACTGATGGTCTGTAAAGTCCTTTTCTCAAGATAACTTTCCTCTTATAGTATTCTGTTAGAACTCCTCTTAATGCTTGGGATATTTTCTTCCTACTTGAAAAACTCCCTCTCCCATGCTTTGAACTCGCCACTTTTGATTATATTTATTATTTTATTTTATATTTGTTGACTGGGGTAGTCAGTCTGACATGATGGCCCTTTTTAGCAGAGGCCTGGGAAGAAAAGATCCAAAACCCATGTTAGTATTAATACAGATAATGACATTCTAAAATATTTACAATATATACAGAAAAAAAACATTTAAGATATGTACAGAAAAATACATTTTTAGTAAAAAGAAACATTCATAATATAATATGAACTAAACATCTAAGATTTCAGTTGTTGATAAAAAACACAAAGACAATGCAGACAATAATTACACTGTTTGCATTGTGTATGGCCTAAGTATTTATTACACGATGCTCAGGTTAGAGTTATTGCAGCTCAGGAAGGTACAGAAAGAAAGGGTAATAGAAGTGTGTTGAGAGTTAGTATATAGGTAGATTTAGAGAAGGGTGAGAGATATGTGTATCGGTTATACGGAAATTAAAACTGGATAGTGACAGGCAAGTGGACTGTAGTAGGATATGTTGGCAGATTATGGAGGATGAGTACAGTGGCAATTCCATTGGCATTTTAGGTATTCTTTTGTGGCATTTTTAAATTCCTTAGCTTTGGTGAGGGCCCTAATTTCCAGTGAGAGTTTATTCCAAGATATGCTTGGATTATAGCTATAAAGGTTGCAGCCTATTTTGTTCTTGGTTTATGTATTTTTAGTGGCTCTTGGCCAAAACATCTGAGAGTCCTAGAAGGGGTGTAGAAGGAGATTAGAATAGGTAGGTTTGGGGCAGTATGATGGTTGATATAATATGGAATGGATAATTAGAAACTGGGAGAGGAGAAGCTGGTGGGGAAATTCAAGCCAGTTCAAGTATTTTAGTGAGAGACGGTGAGATTTACAATTTAGATTTGCTGCAAATCTGGCCACTTTGTTATAGGTAGATTCTAATTTAGTAGTGATGAGTTAATGTTTGTGAGCATTTGGGAGCTATATAATAAGCTTGGTAATAGGTAAGCATGGGTGAGGGATATTTTTGCTTTATTGTTGAGGAACTTGAGTTTTTGGTGGGTTTTTCAAATGCAGTTGTTTACATGTAGATCCAATTTTAGTTGGTCATCAGTTATGACACCTAGAAGTTTAGGGGAATGCTCAACTATGATAGGTGTGATGTTTAAAGAAAGTATGGAGAATGTGGGTTTAAGGTTATTGGGAAGAAGACATAATAGTTTAGTTTTTATAGTGTTAAGTATAAGCTGGTTTTTGGAGAGCCAAGTTTCAACAGAGTTAGAGCAAGACTGAGTATGTGATGCAAGTTCTGTGGGATTGTCTGCAACAGAGATACTTGTAGAGCCATCAGCATATTGGACCAGTGATGACAGAGTGCAAGAAATGTAGAGTAGGTTAGTGAAAATATTGAAGAGTAATGGACCTAGAATAGAACTTTTGGGTACACCATTATTAACAGACAGAGTAGGGGCGAGAGCAGAGAGACACTTTACTGATTGTTGATCAGAGAGAGAGTTAAAAAAACAGGCAATAATAGAGGTAGAGAAATTGAGGTTAGTTAATTTGTTCAGAAGAGTGTGGGAGACTGTGTCAAAAGCCTTTGAAAGATCAAGGAATAAGCATGAGACAAGTTTGTTGCCGTCTCTGGCTGTAGAAGTAGCGTTGAAGGATAGAAGAGCACTAGTGATTCTGTGTTTTGGGTGAAAGCCATGTTGTGTGGGGGTAAGTAGATTTTCTTGCAATAAGTATGACTTGCTTGTGTATGCATTTTTCTAATTTTTTTGAGAGGGGTGAGCAATAGATCTAAAATTAGCAATTTTTGTGGTGTTACCTCCTTTATGTATAGATAGTGTATAATTCTTTCCAGATGGAGGGAACTTTAGATTCCGTGATGGAACAATTTATTAGGATAGATACAGGAATAGCCAGAGTGTTTGCTGCTACTTGAAGAAAGTAGGGAGGAATATTGTCAGCAGATTTAGAGCAAGGCTTTAATTTACAAAGTAGAGATTTAATATAGTTGGTAGGTAAAGGTTTTAGGGAAAAAGTTGTAGTGGAGTTTAGAGTAGGAGAAGGGTGTGGAGAAATTACAATGTTGGTAGTAGAGGAGTCAGTAGGTAACATTTTCTTAATGGGTTCAATGAAATGAGAATTGAAAATAGCTGCAGTTTCTTGTGGAGTATTAGCTGGGCAAGGGTTAGGGGATGAGGGGTTGCCAGGATGGAGAATTTGATTAATTGCATGCCAGAATTTGTAAGGATTTAATTTGTGTGCTGTTTGTGGGTTGCTATAGAAATCTTTTTTGTTTTTTTTTTTTGTCTGATTTCTAAGTTCATTAAATTTTTGCAGGTGGATGGTTAGCTTGTTTTTTATCCATGTTTTCCTCATCCTGTCACTGGATTTCATCAAGTATTGGGTAGTGTTTGTTAACCAAGGGGATATATTAGTTTATTTGTACTGTGCAGAAGGGTGCAAGCGAGTGTAGAATATTTAGGAAAGTTGAGTTAAATGATTGTACTGCCATATCTACTGGGATTTGGTTCAGAAAAGACCAGTTAATTTTAGAGAGGAGGGTATTAAAAATGTCTGGGTGGAAGTTTGATAATCTGCGACATGTAATGCATATGTGTGCCCTAGGGGGAATGTGAACTGAAGCTGAGAACTTTTACTGGAGAGTGACCACTTAGGAAGCCAGGTAGGGTTATAGGGTTATGGTATTTAAGTGTGTCGGAGACTAATATCCAATCAATGAGAGAGCTAGAGTTGAGGTTCATTTGCATGGATGGGTGTAGAGATAAGCTGTGTAAAGCCATGTAAGCTAATAGATAAACTAGAGTTTGGAGAGCAGAAAGATAACCAGTTTGTTTACATCACAACTGAGAAAGATTTCATTGTGTATGTGTTGTGTGTGGTAACCAAGAATATTTTCTAGTAAGGGGATGTCCCCTGGAGGAATATAGATTGAAACTACAGTGATTGTTATTTGACTGTTAAGTTTAAGGTTAACAGTCAGTATTTCAGCAGGCAGAAAGGATAGGTTTAGTTTGTCTAGAGGTGTGAGAGTAAGGTGGTTGGAGCAGGCAGTAGCCACTCCTCCCCCTTTTCTCTTTTGGCAGTCAAGTCATAGTGTGTTATATCCAGGAGGGAGAATGTCTCTCAGGAATTTGAGACTTTAGCCAAGTTTCTGTGAGGGTGATATCAGGAGAGTGATTTGCCATCCAGGCATGGAATCCACTGATCTTATTTTGTACACTTCTGGTATTCATAGAATTAAAAAATGTTTTTTTTTTTTTTTTTTTTTATGGGGGATAAATGTCCCGAGTATAGGGGAGTAGAGTTAAGGGTTAGGTCGGGATTTGGATGGATATCTCCTGATAGTAATAGAGTTGTTGAGAGGATATGGGTGTTAGAGTAAAGGGTAGTAGCAGAGGTACTTGTTTTTTGTTGTAGTAAAGTTTGGGTTTGGATGATGTGTGATTTTGGGAAGAACAGTTATTGGGGGTGAGGTGGTAGACTAGTTTATGAAAGAGTGAAATGGACATGGGGTGGGATTTGGAGGAGTATGGCTAGGAGCTAGGTATGCCGTTATTAGCTGGTTTTCATAGAAAGCTAGTAGAAAAGTAATAAGGGGTGCAAGTAGAAGAAAGTATGAATTTTATGGGTCATGTTTGTGAGGTAGAGATCAGTAGAGCAGGAGTAGTGATAGCTGTTGTCTGATTGGAGATTTTTCTGTATGCAGTAACAGTAAGAAAAAGAGCAGGGACAATTGCTAGTGGAGAAGTACAAGGAGCCAGAGTAATATATTGGTAGAGTTTGGGAGTTGGTTACATAGGTATGTGTGTGGAGGTGTCTGTGGTTTTTCTTGGTCTAGAGGAGAGGACAAATGGTGGGGGTAAAGGGGAGGGGGGAGTGAGTTAAGCTGTAAAGGAAATTATATAGGGGTGTGTGGGAATGGGGGTAGGGTAGAGAAGCAGCGTGAGCCAGTGTGTTATTGAGGGCTAATGGAGTGGGGCTACACCCTACGTCGCAGGTTTTGAGAGCAAAAAACAATCAGTAAGGGATTCTCTCAGAAAATCATATAGGTCGTAGGGGAAAGAAAGCTTGTTATAGTAGATTGTTAGAAAACAAGCTCATTTTATAGCCTTAAGGACAAAGGTGTCTCTAGTGGAGACTTTTTTTGAAACTGAAAACAGCATACAAGTTTGTAGTGGGATGTAGAGGATTGGTTATTACAAGCAGACAAGTAATGTAGGGGGAAAAATATTCTATCAGAAAAGCCAGTAAGAAGAAAAAATGTGCGGGAGGAGGATTAGCAAGATAAGTACTGGAGAAGAACAGTAAGCCTAGAAGAGCGGTTTGTGTGAGTATAGCAGACTTCTATCACAGTGATTAGAGAAAGAAGGTGAAGGGGGGGCTAGATCTAGGGCAGAAGGTGGTAGCCATGATTTACAGTATGTCTAGCTACAGCAGTATTTTATACGTTGGACAGAGCAGGCTTAGTACATACAGTGGGTAACTGTAAGTTGCTTGAGCAAGGCAAAAGTTTTCAGTGTGGTGGCTGTTCTGTGGTGACTACATGTCCTTCATTGAATATCTTAATGCTACTACTACGTTTTTCAAATTCACTAGTAAATGAAACAATAGATTTTCTGGACTTAACCTTAACCAAAACTGGTGATGTTGTTGAGAGTAAAATATATAGGAAGGAAACGCACAGTAATTCTTTATTACATTACCAAAGTTGTCACCCTATTCACCAACGTAGAGGAATAGTGAAGGGGCAAATGGTAAGATTTGTCCAGATTAATTAGTGACAACAAAGTACTGGAAAAAGAATTATATACATTGGTTGGGATGTTTTTGGAAAGAGGATATCACCTCAAATTGCTGACTAAAACATGTAAAGAGGTATTAAAGAAGGGAGACATTGTTTCCACCTATACTTGGGGTGAACAATACAGAAATTTTGAGGACATTAAAAAGAAAAAAAATTAATGATTCGAGAGCTTTAGTTTTAAAATACAATAATCAGACAAAGGGGATAGAGGAACTAATACACACAGCATGGGATGTTTGTCTTAGCTGGGAGCTCAAAAATATGTTTGGTTGTGTTCCCAAAATAGTGCATTCTAGGGGAAGAAATATTAAAGAATTTTTAGAACAACATATTCCCAGAAATACAATATCGAAAATGAATAGATGTGGGACTTGTAGATATTGTAGATTTATAAATGACTGATCTTATGTAAGTGTACAGGGTTTCAATAGGACCATCCCATGCCCAGGTAAGGTGAATTGTAACACCCAAAGAGTGGTTTATTTAGCAACGTGTACCAACTGTAATGCTTTCTACATTGGTAAGACTATCCGAAGGTTCAAAGACCGGATAGGTGAACACCTTAAGGCTATTAAGAATCATGATTCTCACAATGCTCTGTCTTCACACAGTATAGTTTGTACAAACTTTAAGAGATTTTTATTTTTTGTCATAGATAGGGTGTTGGTAAATGAAAGAGGAGGTGATGTAAAGTTAAAAGTGGAATTATTAGAATACAAATGGCAACTTGTATTGAATGCAACAGTGCCACCTGGATTGAATGATTTCATTTCACTACGACCCATTATGAGACAAAGGGCATACATAATCTAGATACTATTAAGTGTATACAACAAAAGTTAATATAGTGAATGAATATGGTTAAATTTGTGAATATTATTATATATATTATATACATATATGCACTTGCGGGGAGGGCATTCATTTAGTATGTGTTTTGTATGTATTTTGTATTTACTTTGATACATGTTTTATTTAGATCTGAGTGAAGGGACAGTATCTTTTTGAGATGATTGTGTCTTAAATGTGTAATTGGATGATTAATGAGTGTATAAATATGGTTTGCTGATGAGCTACCACTCGCTCTGATGAAGCCATGTTTCAATGGTGAAAGCGCTTAGTGTGTGGAGCAATATTAAATGCTTCGGAAGTACACTGGTGGTCGTGGTTTTTATTTTATTAGATGTTCTTCGTCTCACATTGCTGCAGTCATAACCTGTGGGTAGTCCGCTGTCCTCGGTCGGCCCGAATACCAAAGTGTTAGGCTGGCGTCGGTCATGGTCGCTCAGATCTGACGTCAGTACGCAGTAGTACTTAAGCGCATGACCGACGCCATATCCTCAGTCTTTCTTGCCGCATGGTCCGAAGCAGAAGCAGTGTTTGCAAGTGCCGTTCGGCGTCCTGAAATTTTCGTATTTCGAGTTTCAGACCGAAGACCAAGTTGGGCTAAGTACCCCGTTGGGGAATATTTTTGTCTTTTCTTGCCTCAGTTAATCCGGATGTCAGAAAAAGTTAATTGTATTTCTTGTGGGAAACAGATACCTCATAGGGACTACCACTCTCTCTGTATTCCTTGCTTGGGGCCTGAGCACGACGTAGTCGGGTGTCGCTTTTGCGCTAGATTTAATAAGCGCACCATTAAACGCAGATTAGATTGTGCTAGGCTTGTTTTCGGTAAGCAGTGTAACTACAACATGCCGTCGGATCCTCCGACGCCCGCTACCGCAAAGAAGCGAAAAGATAAATCATTAAAGTCTAAGCAGGATGAGTCGTCCGTTGCGGACGCCGGTTCTATGGAAACTACGGTTGAATCTGTGGATCCAGCCGAGGTTTCAGCTGAATCACAGTGGGAACCTTTAATTTTACAGGAATTGGCCTTTCAGGAGTTAGGTCAGGCCGAGGGGGCTTCTCAAGTTTCTGTAGTTCCATCATTACAAAAGGCTATTAGGCCTTCTACTTCTGTCACTAAAGGCCCTACTAAAGCTAGACCTGGTCTTTCTGGCACAGGCATCAGCCCTAGTTCTTCGGGCTCTGTTCCTAAAAAACATATGCTGTAAATGGCAGAGGATTTGATTACTTTAATCAGGGGTTCTATGCCCACTCCAGAAAAGAGGCCTAGGGTGGTGACAGATGTGGAGGGATTGGAGCATTCCTCAGATTACTCTGAGTCTTCAGCTGAGGACATTCAGGATTTTCCTCCCTATTCTGATTCGGATGCAGAGGATTCCTGTCCTTCTGCTTCTCCTCCAGAGGATTTTTCCTTTTCTGAAACCCTGCACTCCATGAGGGAGCATTTTAAGTGGGAAGGTCAGGATTTTTCAGATTCTCGTAAGAGGCTTAGGGAATTTTTGTTTTTGCCACAACATAGACCTTTGGCTATTCCCCTGTTTTAGATGTTGTTCAGGATGTTTTTTCTGAAGCTTCCCTTAATCCTGATTCTTTACCCCTGCCCCTGTCAAGCCAGACAGGTATTACAGAGTTCCAGAGGCTCATAAATATTTGTATAAGAGTCCTAGAGCTGACCCGGAAACTATTAGTCAAGGACCTAAGGGTGTCAGGGCTTCTGTAGTTAAGAATCCAGTACCTCTGGATAAAGATTCTAGGGCTTTGGATAGGTGGGGTAAAAAAGTGTATACCTCCTCCACGCTAGCTATGAGGGCTTTAAATTGCCAGTTTCATATGCTGAAGTATCAGAACTTTCTGTTAAGTCAGTTGAAATCTAAGGTAGATGCTTTAGCTGAGGGTATAGAGTGTAAGGAATTGCAGGACTTAGTTCATGCCTCTGATCAGGTTGGTAAGCATTCCTTGCAGTGTGGCTTTGATGCTCTTCAGGCTTCTTCCAGGGTGGCTGCCACTGGTTCAGTTATTCGTAGGCATGCCTGGCTTAAGGATCAAAATTTGTCAGAGCATGTTAAAGTTTGAATTTTGGATGCTCCTCTTCAATCTGAAGTTCTTTTTGGTTCTCCTGTGGAGTCAGTTTTGAAAAAAATGGAAGACAAAGCTAAGTCCATGCAGACGGTTAAGGAATTTTTACAAGTGCAGCCCCCTAAGTTTAGCAGAAATTGGCCTGCAAAAGGATGGTCTTACCCTTCTTCCGATTTTCAGTCTAAGGGCAGGTCTAGATGTGGTAGGGGCAGAGCTCATGCTCAGGGTTCTTTCAGACCTAGGACTTGGAGTTCTCCTGCACAATCTTCTGGTGAGGGCAGGGGTCAGCCTTTTCGTAAACAGACCCAATGACCTGTATCTCCAGCTGCCAGATTCTTCCTGTCTGGCAGCTCCTCTAGGAGGAAAGTTGGCACTTTTCAAACAAAATTGGCTTTTGGTCACCCAGGACAAATGGGTGTTGGACATTATAAATCAAGGCTACAAGTTTTATTTCCACACCTTGCCTCCTTTCAAAGGCATGCCAGATGTACCTCCTCAGCAAAGGCTGGAGGCTCACAAACAGATTTCTTTACTTTTACAAATTATCCAGGTGGTACCTCCGTCAGAAGTAGGCCTAGGATTTTATTCTCGCCTATTCCTTGTGCCAAAGAAAGGAAACACTTGGAGGCCAATTCTGGATTTGTCCATTCTCAATACATACCTAGACATTCCAAAGTTCAAGATGTTAACTTTACAGCAACTTCTGCCTCTGCTAGGCAAAGATCACTGGATGGTAACTCTGGATCTCAAAGAGGCTTATCTTCACATTCCTATCAGGCCCAGCTGCAGGAGATTCCTGCGTTGGCTGGTACTTTTCATTATCAGTTCTCTGCATTGCCCTTTGGCTTATCTACTGCACCCAGGGTGTTCACAAAGGTCCTGGCTCCTGTGATAGCCTTCTTAAGACTAAGAGGAATTCAAATTTACCCTTATCTGGACGATTGCCTGATTCTTGCTCAAGACAAAGTCAAGTTACTTCAACATCTACAGTATGTAATGGCAGTTTTAAGGTGCCTAGGGTATTCTGTGAACGAAACAAAGTCCAGTCTTGTACCCTCTCAGGACATGTGCTTTCTGGGTGTGAGACTGAATACAGCCTCTCAGATGGCCTTTTTGACCCCGGACAAACAAAGAAATCTTCATCTATACTTCCAGCAATTATCCCTAATGTCCAGGCTGACTGCAAGGACAGTCCTTCAAGCCTTGGGGTTCATGGCATCTTGCATTCTGGTACTTCCCAATGCCAAACTGCATATGAGGAAGCTACAATGGTATCTCAAAAGTGTATGGACTCAACACTGCCACGATTTGGACACTGTCATTCAGATAATACCTTGCATCCAGAAGGAATTCTTGTGGTGGGCTCAGGAATGTCACCTAAACAAGGGACTCTCTGTGACCCGACCAGAGGCGAGTCAGATCTTAACGACGGATGCCTCAGACTTGGCTTGGGGAGCACACTTCAATGGGAAATGGATTCAAGACACGTGGCCTCCCAGACTACAGCATTTGCATATCAACATGAAGGAGATGTTAGCAGTCCAATTTGCCCTGATGGCTTTCAAGGATCTACTTCAACCGGGACAGGTGTTGATTCAAACAGACAACACAACAGTCATGTGGTACATCAACAAGCAGGGGGGAACCCATTCGTTCCCTCTTTGCAGACAAGCTATGATTTTGTGGGAGACTGCTCTGAGTTTGAACATCACTCTTCAAGCACGGTTTCTGCCAGGAGCACAGAACTCCTTAGCAGATGTTTTGAGCAGACAAATTGTGGATCCCCACGAGTGGAAATTGGATCCTCATGTATTCCAACAGTTGACACTGGCTTGGGGAACTCCAGACATAGATCTGTTCGCTTCTCCACTAAATTTCCAACTGCCAAAATTTTGCACAAAGATGTTTCACCCAAAAGCTTGGAAAGTGGATGCTCTATCTTTCAGTTGGAACAACCTTCATGTCTATGCTTTCCCTCCTCTGCCTCTCCTTCCCAAGGTGCTCTTGAAAGTCAGACAGGACAAGCCTTGCGTGATTCTAATAGCACCAGATTGGCCACGTCAGCACTGGTATCCTCTGCTGAGGAGTTTAGTACAGGAGCCTCCTTGGCCTTTGCCACCAATTCCACACCTTTTGTCCCAGGCAAGCAACAGGGTACAGTCCCTGCATCTGACAGCCTGGCATATTCTGTTTTAGACCCTGGGGGGTCGCAGCTTCCTCAACAAGTTTTGAATGTCATTTTGGAAGCCAGACGACCTAGTACTAGAAAAGTTTATGCTAATAAATGGAGATTTTTTCTTTGGAGCACAGCAAAGTGCTTTGATATTTCAGTGCCTAATTTGAGTTTTACACTACAGTACCTTACTGAATTATTAGACAAGGGTTTGTCTTTCTCCTCCGTGAAAGTTCATGCTGCAGCCATTTCTGCTCACTATGATTGTGACCCTCCATTATTTTCTCACCCTTTGTTTAAACAATTTCTTAGAGGGGCAAAGAACATAAGACCCCCACGTAGAGCTCCTACTCCTTCCTGGGATCTCAATTTTGTGTTGGAAAAGCTTACTTTACCTCCTTTTGAACCTGCAGCTACATCTGAGTTGAAGTTTTTGTCTTGGAAGACTGCTTTTTTGTTGGCCATTACGTCTGCTAGGAGGGTATCTGAATTACAGGCTCTCATGGCAGTTGAACCCTTCCTGATATTCCATAAGGATAGGGTGTCCTTAGCATACTAACCCTACTTTTATGCCTAAAGTTATTTCTAATGTGGCCTTAAACCAGTCTATTCATTTGCCTACTTTTTATGCTGATCCCCAAAATAAAGGGGAAAAAGTCTTGCATTCTTTGGATATTCACAGGCAGTTACGCTATTATTTGAGCAGAACTAAAGAGTTCAGGCAGACTCAACAGTTATTTATTTCTTTTGCTTTGGGTTCACAAGGGAAACCTGTTTCAAAGCAAACTATTTCTAAGTGGATTGGCCATTGTATTGCTTTTTGTTATTCTCATCATGGAAAGGATGTTCCGGCTGGGATCAGACCTCATTCCACTAGGGCTACTGCCACATCTACTGCCTTTTTAAGGGGAGTAGCTGCTAAGGATATTTTGGAGGCAGCTACTTGGAGTTCAGTGCACACTTTTACTAAACATTACCATCTCCCTCTTTATTCCAAGTCTAGGGCTGGGTTTGCCACTGCAGTTTTACAGGGCATGTTAGCAGCTCCTAATGCTCTTTAGTTTTGCCAGCCTCCCTTTACCTTTGCTTTGGGATTCTACCCACAGGTTATGACTGCAGCAATGTGAGACGAAGAACATAGTACAGTTTTGTACCTACCATAAATGTAAATGTTCGAGGATCCACATTGCTGCAGTCCAATTTTCCCTCCCTCCTTCCCCTCTATAGTTTGGGGTTGCTGTGTTTCTTTTGGGATAATTATTATTTTCTCTATATTGGTTGTTGGGTATTTTCTATTTTTGGCTATGGCCTTTCCTTTTTAGGCCTTCTGACATCTAGGGCAAGAAAGACTGAGGATATGGCGTCGGTCACGCGCTTAAGTACTACTGCGTACTGACGTCAGATCTGAGCGACCATGACCGACACCAGCCTAACACTTTGGTATTCGGGCCAACCGAGGACAGCGGACTGCCCACAGGTTATGACTGCAGCAATGTGGATCCTCAAACATCTACATTTATGGTAGGTACAAAACTGTAGTTTTTATACCCAGTTGGGTTATTTTTGTTATTTTGTCATTTTTGTGACGAAGATTACTTAGCCAAAGAAATGGAAAAGCAGTGGTGGAGAGAAGAGAGAAATAGCAGTGGTAAATATAGAGCATAGAAAGAGAGCATGATAAGATTTTACAAGGAGAAAAAGGAGAAACTGAGAGGGAGAGACAGCAATAACTTGGTAAAGCAGCAGTTGTATATTCATGACACAAGAATTATATGCACAAATTCACCTTATTAGTGCAGCTGATTGACTGTTACGAGTGTACAAACATTGCCAGGAGTACACACACAGTGGGTATGCAAAAATTACATCACACATAAATAGTAATTACTGCTTGCAGCATAGCATATACTTTGGCGGACTACATCTAATGTTCCATAAACTGGTAACACAGAGTTAGTTATATGAAAGGGGAAAAAAACAGTGACTAGAAGTGTAATTAGCTAATTAGAACCTAAAACTCAAAGACTGCAGATACGCATGATACATGTTTTAAAAACGAGGCCAAGAAATCATTAGCCTCAGTGAGTAATTCACTCACAGACAATAGGTAATTACGTGCTGTATGCAGACCCCTTATGTCCGAAGCTACTGCACCACAAGCTGGTAACTATAGGAGTATAAATCAAGGGATAACCATGTTTACAATAGGGAATAGTAAAGGATTTCATCAGCAAGAACTATATTGGATGCATTGTGTTAGGCACAATACTTTAAACTTAAATATGCTTTGGTCCACAGGTATTACAAACAACCGCTCAAGAATATATGACGAGAGACCGTTGTTATAGGCAGCGTTTAGATACACAGGAAATGTTTCTAAACTGAAATATCGGAAAATGCAGATGGGTACATATGCATAATGAGGCAGTGAGATACGCTTCCTTTAATAACATTGCTCATTACATGGATCAGTAAGGAAAAACAAAAATGCAACACTCTACAAATTTAGGCTGAAATATAACAACATATAGATAACTGTATTTGGGATTGTACTGTCCTTGGTTAGATACAACAATGGTTGACTGATGAGATGCAAGAAATCAGTATGTCCTTATACCACCAGATAATGGGAAAGAGAATGGAAGGGTAATGGTGCCAAAACGCCAGGTAGGAGCAATTAAATGCTGCAAAGTATCATGTGAGGGAAAAGGGGGAAATACATTAACAGGGACAGAGAGGTGGAAGATGAAGCTCTTCCCTCACCGTAGGTCGCAAGTTTTGAGAGCAAAAACATCAGTGAGAGATTCTCTCAGAAAATCAGGTAACCCCAGTTAGTAGGGGGAAGAAAGTTTGTTATAGTACAGATTGTTAGAAAGAAAACAGGGTTGTTTTATAGCCTTAAGGATAAGGTGTCTCTAGTGGAGACTTTTGTGAAAATGAAAACAGCATACAAGTTTCAATGGGGGATGTAGAGGGTTGGTTATTACAAGCAGGCAAGTAATGTAGGGGAAAAAATTCTAGCAGAAAGGCCAGTAAAAGAAAAAAATGTGCCGGGGGAGGATTAACAAGATAACTACTGGGGAAGAACAGTAACCCTAGAAGACCAGTTTGGGTGAATATAGCAGACTTCTAGCACAGTGATTAGAGAAAGAAGGTGGGTGGGTGGGGTTGGATCTGGTGACAGAAGGTAGCCGGGATTTACAGTATGTCTAATTACAACAGTATTTTATACATCAGATAGGACAGACACCCCTTTTGGAATGTACCTCACAAGACATCTGCAGCAGCTGGAAAGGCCACAGAAGTACCTCACAAAGAGGATTACTGGCCTCAAATGCCCTACACTGACTGTCTCAAAAAACTCCAGCTTTACTCTGTAGCATATCGCCTACTCCGAGGTGATCTCTGCCTAACATATAAAGCTATGTCAAACCCAGAGCTGTTGGACATGCTACACCTAAAGAAATCCCAATCCTCCGAGCTACACGCTCTAGGGACCTAAACCTTGTCACCACAGTAAACAGGACATGCTGGAGGGATAGATTCTTGCCCCAGAGACTTCCCATACTCTGAAACAGGCTACCCATCTATGTCAAGCAAAGTTCTTCATTAGCACTGTTCAAGAAAAATCTTGATGAGTGGATGGGAAATACACCTCTGGCATCACTTCTGTGTTTCTGCTCGACAGTGGCACAGGAAAGTAACTTTCTTGGGTGGCGTAAGTCAGGGAACCTTGTTGGTTAGGCTTACGTAGGCCCTTGGGCCAAAAGCCTAGTACTTGCCTATGAACCGGCTTAGTACGTACAGTGGGTAAAAGGCTTGTTTATAAGTTGATTGAGCAAGGCAAAAGTTTTCAGGGTGGTGGCTGTTCTGTGGTGACCGTGTAGTTCTTTACCTGGAAGGCACTATTTTTAGTAGCCACTCTTTCAATTATCAACTGAAAAAATATCTGAGTTGCAAGCTGTTTTCTGTCAAACTGCTTTATGTAGTTTTCTCATAAGGAGGTGGGGCACTTCAGAAATAATCCACCATTCATGGCTGAAGTTGCTATAGAGTTAAAATTCAAATAATCTGTTAATTTGCCTGTGTTTTTTTCAGAGTTCTTGTAATTGTAGTGAGTACATGTTACAGTACATGGACATCCACAAATAGCCTAGATTTTGTGTGTACAAAATCAAATTTTGCAAGGGTGAATCTGGTAGATGTCCTTCAAGGATGCATCTGCAGTCCTTACAAATGGGTTGTCCTGTCGTCAGGCAGCCCCTCGGTCGGCCGGATTCCAAAGTCTGGATCTGGCCTCGGCTGGTGTCGCACTTCACCCGACGTCATAGCTGCAGTTGTTCGGGTATAAAGGCATCAGCCGATGCCATTTTCCTCAGTCTTTCTTGCTGCGTGGCGCCCGAAGCAGAAGCTGTTCGCAAGTGCCGGTCGGTCAGAACCAGAGATTACTACTACAAGTACCGAAGACTTCTAAAAAGCTAAGTACCCCGTTGGGGACTCTTTCTTGCCTCAGCCGATGTCAGAAAAAGTGAATAACTGTTTAACTTGTGGGAAAAAAATACCTCATAAAGATTTCCACTCTTACTGCTTACCTTGCTTAGGCCCAGACCACGACGTAGCAGCTTGTCTAGCCTGTGCTTCTTTCAACCGACGGACACTTAGACGTCGGTTGGAATTTGCTGAAGAGTTTTTCGGCTCCGATTTCGCTTACATTATGCCGTCGGATACTCCGACTACGCAAATTTCTAAAAAATGCAAGGAAAAGGACCGACACTCGCGGTCCGTGGTTTCGGCCGAAACCGCGGTTAAGCCAACCGCGAGTGTCTCGGTTTCGGCTGAAACAGAGTCCACGGTTCTTCCTTCGGCCGAAAGCTTGCCAATTACCGAGGCTTCATCCAGCCAGGCTGAATCTGCTACTGAAATCACACCTGCTCTTGCAGGTTTGCAGGATTTATCTGATACTATCCCTTTGGATATTTCTACCCCTGCACGTGGAGCTGCTAGGCCTCCTGCATCCATGTCGATTAAGGCCTTTGCCAGGGCTAAAGCAGCTAAAACTACCAAAACTGTGCCTGCTAAGACCCCCTCTCACAGGCCTAGCTCTAGTTCACAAATGCTTAGTCTAGCAGAGGATCTCATTTCTTTAATCCGGGGATCCCAATCACATCCAGACAGGGCCTCTCACCCACCTCCAGAGAAGAGGATTAGAGTAGAGCCCCCTGAGCCAGTTTCTTCAGATGGCTCCTCTGATGAATCAGATAATTCAAACCCTCCAGAAGGCCCCTTCTCTCCTTATGAGGACTCTGATGCAGAAAACTCCATTCCGTCTGCCTCTCCACCTGAGGAATTTTCTTTTGGGGAAACCTTGCATGCTATGAGGGAACAATTTCAATGCCAGGGCCAGGATTTTTCAGACTCTAGGAAAAGGCTTAGAACCTTTTTGCATTTGCCACAGCATAGGCCTTTAGCCATTCCTCCAGTACTTACTGTTGTGGATGATGCTTTTAATGATGCTTGTACTGCTCCTGATTCTCTTCCTCCGGCCCCTGCTAAGCCCGATAGGTACTACAGGGTTCCGGACACACATTATCATTTGTATAAGGCCCCTTTTGCAGATCCCGAAACTATCTCCCAGGGACCCAAGGCTGTAGCAGCTTCTTCTACCAAAAACCCCCTCCCCTCTGAAAGGGAATCTAGATCCTTAGAGAGATGGGGTAAAAAAGTTTACACTTCTGCTACTCTTTCAGCTAGGGCTTTGAACTGTCAATTCCACATGATTCAGTATCAGGAATTTATGTTAGACCAATTAACTAAAAAACTGTCCTCAGATGAACCATTAGACAAAAAATCTGTACAGGAAATGGTACATAACATTCAGCAGGTCAGTAATCATTCCTTAAAATGTGGCTATGATGCACTGGAGGCTTCCTTTAGATCAGCCATGACTGGCACAGTGATCAGAAGACATGCATGGTTAAAAGAGCAGTCCTTACCAGACCATGTTAAATCAAAGCTCCTAGATGCTCCCATGGATAAGCTCAATTTGTTTGGCTCCCCTGCGCAGCAGGTACTGAAGAAGGTGGAAGATAAAGCAAAATCTGTCCAGACAGTCAAGGATTTCTTGCAGGTCCAGCCTCCAAGGTTTAGCAGGAACTGGCCTTCCAGGAATTGGTCCTTTCCAGACACCGCCAGAGCTCCGAGAGGCAGGAATAGGCGCTCAAGTGGCAGGGGTCAATCCAGTGGTGCCTACAGGGGACGTCATTGGCAGGCTAACAACCAACGAGGTACAGCCACAGACCCAGCCACCACCACTTCCACGGGACAATCACAGTGACTTGGCTCTAGCTCCGCCTACCAGGGAACAACTAGAGGCACCCTTAGGCGGGAAGCTAGCCTTATTTTCAGTAAACTGGCATTACATCACAGGAGACAAATGGATTTTACAGACAATAGACCAAGGTTACAGGTTTCACTTCCATACTCTACCAAGGAAGAGAGGAATGCCAAACCTACCTCCAAATCAGAAGACAGAAGCTCTAGAACAAATAACTCACTTACTAAGGATGAGAGCTGTAGAAAGGGTACCATCTATGGAACAAGGGCAAGGATTTTACTCCAGGCTCTTCCTGGTACCAAGAAAAGAAAACCAATGGAGACCTATTCTCGACCTGTCCGCTTTAAACACATACCTCATTGTTCCAAAATTCAAAATGCTGACCTTACAGCAGCTTCTTCCCATGCTGGGCAAGGAGTCTTGGCTGGTAACTCTAGATCTCAAGGAGGCATACCTGCACGTCCCCATATGACCAAATTGCAGAAGATACCTCAGATTTCTTGCAGGATCAGAGCATTATCAATTCTCAGCATTGCCCTTTGGCTTATCTACTGCCCAGAGTATTCACGAAATGCCTGGCATCAGTAATTGCTCATTGCAGGCTTCAGGAAATTCAAATTTACCCTTACCTGGACGACTGCCTGTTACAAGCGGACAACAAAATCAAATTAACAAAAGATTTGGAAAGGGTCATTCATCTACTACAAGCCCTGGGATACACAGTCAATATAAAAAAGTCAAGGCTGATACCATCCCAAAGGATAACCTTCTTGGGTGCAGATTTGGACACAACAAAACAAATGGCATTCCTGACAGTAGAAAAACAGGAACAACTCCCTTTATACTTCATGGCATTAACAAAGCAGAACCAGCTAACAGCAAGAAAAGTCCTGCAAGCTCTCGGTTACATGGCATCCTGCATAATATTAATTCCACATGCCAGACTACATATGAGAAAGTTACAGTGGTACTTAAGGAATTTATGGTCTCAGCACAAGCACAGCCTAGAAACCCAAATTCCAATAATTCCATGCCTGAAACAAGAATTCCAATGGTGGGCCCAGGCCTGTCAATCAAACAAGGGACTGCCCTTCCACAGCACTCAACCAAGCCAGACCATCACAACAGACGCCTCAGACCTCGGTTGGGGGGCACACATGCTGGACAAGTGCATACAAGGCTTATGGACTCAAGACCAGCTGCACCTACACATAAATCAAAAGGAAATGCTGGCAGTAAAACTGGCAATTCAGGCATTCAGACCATTTCTTCAACAGGGTCAACTGCTGATAAGGACGGACAACACCACAGTTATGTGGTACATCAACAAACAGGGAGGCACACATTCATACCCTCTATGCCAGATGGCAATGGACCTCTGGAATGTGGCACTGAGCTTCAACATTCAGCTACAAGCAATTTTTGTGCCAGGAAAAGAAAATATACTAGCAGACATCCTAAGCAGAACTACCACGGATGCCCACGAATGGATGCTGCATCCGACATCTTCAAAACCATTACAGGGAAATGGGGACTGCCAGAAATAGACTTATTTGCATCCCCACACAATCACCAACTGAAAAATTCTGCACAAGGACGTACCACCCACTTGCTTGGAAAGTGGACTCCCTATCTTTCAGTTGGACAAACCTGACAGCTTATGCATTCCCACCTCTTCCTTTGATGCACAAGGTGCTACTGAAGATCAAAGAAGACCGTCCAAGGATCATCCTGATAGCTCCAGACTGGCCAAGGCAACATTGGTACCCATTACTGAGGAGTATGTCTCGGGAACAAATATGGCCTCTGCCCCTAGTTCTCTTGCTGTTAACACAGAACAACTCCAAAACCCTGCATCCAAACCTGAAAACACTGCAGCTGACTGCCTGGAACATTGCATAAGACCAAATAACCCAGATTTATCTCAACGGGTTAAAGACATTATCTTGGAGGCTCGCAGACCCTCAACAAGAAAAAATTATTCAGCAAAATGGAAAAGATATTTCATTTGGAGTACTGCAAAAGGAGAGAATGTGTCACTGGTAAACATAGCTAACATCCTGGAATACTTGGCAGAGCTCTTCCACAACGGCCTGTCCTATTCTTCCATTAAGATTCATGCATCAGCTATTTCAGCAGAATACAACTTGGATCCTCCAGTATTCTCACATCCTCTGCTCAGGCAGTTTCTGAGAGGGATTAAAAATGTAAAGCCACCCAGGAAGCCACCATTGCCAGCATGGGACTTGAACTTTGTGCTAGAAAAGTTGACACTCCCTCCTTTCGAGCCAGCAGCAACAGCAGAATTACAGTACTTATCATGGAAAACTGCTTTCCTGCTTGCAATCACTTCAGCAAGAAGGGTATCTGAGCTACAGGCATTAATGGCAGTACAACCCTTCCTGATCTTCCATCAAGATAGAGTATCCATGAGAACAAATCCTACTTTTATGCCAAAGGTGGTCTCCAGGGTATCTTTAAATCAAGCTATCCACCTACCTACATTCTTCCCCAACCCACAAAACAGGGGAGAAAGACTTCTGCATACCTTGGATGTACATAGACAATTACGTTACTACCTGGACAGGACCAAGAGCAATAGAAAAACTGACCAGCTACTGGTAGCATATGCAACAGGGATGGAAGGAAAAGAAATTTCAAAACAGACAGTCTCTAAGTGGATAGGAAATTGCATTAGATTTTGTTACTCCTACCATGGAAAGAAAACTCCAGAAAACATCAGGCCTCACTCTACAAGGGCTACAGCCACTACCACAGCTTTTTTACGAGGAGTGGCTACCAAAGACATTTTAGAGGCTGCTACTTGGAGCTCCGTGCATACTTTTGCCAAGCATTATAATTTACCTTTATACTCCAGATCCCGAGCAGGTTTTGCCACTGCTGTTTTGCAAGGGATCTTAACTACACCATAATCTATTTCTCCTCCTCCCCCAGTTTGGCTATGGTATTCTACCCATTTGTAAGGACTGCAGATGCATCCTTGAAGGACATAGTACAGTTTTGTACCTACCATAAATGTAGATGTCCGATAGGCATGCATCTGCAGTCAGGATTACCCACCCTCCTTCCCCTCTGTGGTACTCCTAGGGTATTTGCCCATCTAGTAGCTAGCTGGGGGAGTCTATTATGGTGTATTTGTTTGTATATATGTACATACATGCTTATTTTTTGTTTGCTCTCTACTATTTGGAACCATTTGCATTTATCCAAATTTAGCCTTCCTAGAGGGCACCTGGCATCTGGGGCAAGAAACACTGAGGAAAATGGTGTCGGCTGATGCCTTTATACCCGAACAACTGCAGCTATGACGTCGGGTGAAGTGCGACACCAGCCGAGGCCAGACCCAGACTTTGGAATCCGGCCGACCGAGGGGCTGCCTGACGACAGGACAACCCATTTGTAAGGACTGCAGATGCATGCCTATCGGACATCTACATTTATGGTAGGTACAAAACTGTACTTTTTCATTTGTCGGCTTAGTTATAATGCTTGCAGTCTTTGTAGCTACTGAAGTTAGAGCCTCTTGTTGCATATCTTTTTATGGCAACTTTCATATTTTGTTGCTGAAGACCATGGGTATATTATTTCCAGTAGCTCATTCACTATAATAAAAACTTGGTTCAAGCAACTCAGCCTTCTTGCCTGCCACGCAAACGTAAAATCATAAAGTGCTTATGGGATGGAAGATGTATAATATGACAGTGTAGATGTTCTTCGTGTTTCACTGTTGCAGTCATTACATTTGGGTTATCTGTTTGCAGGTAGCCCTCAGTCGGCCTGTTTAACAAAGTCTTGGGTCCTGCATCGGCTGCTGTCCCTTCTTCCATGACGTCAGGTCGTCATGGGTATAAAACATGCAGCTGACACCATTACATCAGTCTTTCTTGCCGTGTAGTGCCTGAAGCAGAAGCAGCTTGGAAGTCCCGGTCGGCCGACTCCTGAAATTTTCATTTTTGAGTTTCAGAACTGAAGTTTTTAACTAAAGCTAAGTACCCTGTTGAGGAAACTTTTTCTTGCTCCTTACCGATGTCAGTAAAAGTTAATAATTGCATTACTTTTGGAAAGCGAATACCTCATAAAGATTTTCATTTGTACTGTATTCCTTGCCTAGGCCCTGACCACAACGTACCTTGCTGTCGGTTTTGTGCTTTATTTAATCAACGCACTATCTGTCGGTATATTTTCGCCTCTAAATATTTCGGTTCTCAGATTAATTAACCAGAAATGTCGGTTAGCCATCCAACTATCGGGATTCCGAAAAAACACAAAGATAAAGACAGAGACAGGCCGCCGAGGTCCAAAACTGCCAACGATGCTTCTCCTAAGCCAGTCATCAGTACTCTGTGAGGTGTTTTAGCAGCCCCTGATACCCGCTACTTCTGATTCACAGGCCTCTACTGAGACCCATTCAGAGTCCGGTATGCTGCGAGATGCTTCAACTATGGAACCCACGGATGTCTCTACCTTGGATGGGTCCAGTGCCGCTGTGCAGGTACCGGCTTCTGAGGGTGTATTCAGGCCTACGGACTTGCATATTAAATTGACGCCTCCTTCTTTACTTAGGCCTAAATCTCGATCCATGCCTAAAAAAACGACTCCCAGGCCGCATGTTCAGGCCTCTATGCCTAAAAAACAAATGATAAGAATGGCTGAAGATCTAATAACTCTAATCAGGGGTAGCCAACCCCCCCCCCTTCTAAGAGGCCTAGGACTGAAGTTGATTATGAATCTTCCAATCAGGATTCTGTTTTTTTCTGATTCTTCTGATGATCTGGATTTGCCCTTATCTACTTATGAAGATTCTGATGCAGAGGACTCAATTCCCTCTGCTCCCCCTCCTGAGAATTTGTCTTTTAGAGAAACCTTACATACTCTAAGGGAGCATTTCCACTGGGAAAGCCAAGATTTTTCTGATTCAGAAAAGAGGCTTAGGGATTTCCTTCTACCTCAGCATAGGCCTTTAGGTATTCCTCCTGTACTAGACATTGTTGATGATGCTTTTTCGGAATCTAGTTTGGCCCCTGATTCCCTGCCTCCTGCTCCCAGAAAACCTGACAGATACTACAGGGTCCCTGAATCCCACAAGTTCCTTTTTAAAAATCCTATTGCAGATCCAGAGACTATTTCACAGGGGCTCAAGGGCATTAAGGCTTCTACTGCTAAAAATCCTACCCCTTCTGATTGAGACTCCAGGACGCTGGATAGATGGGGTAAGAAGGTTTACACTTCTGCAACCTTGGCCATTAGGGCTTTAAACTGCCAGTTTCTTATGTTAAAGTATCCGCTACATGTTATTGGACTGCTTAAACAGAAAATTATGTTGATTCCTGACTGTGTGGAAAGTAAAGTATTACAGGACTTAATGCATTCTGCTGAACAAGTTGGAAAACATACTTTGCAAGGTGGTTTTGATTCATTAGAGGCCTCTGCTGTTACTGGGTCTGTGCTCAGAAGGCATGCTTGGCTTAAGGAGCAATCTGCCTGATCATGTTAAAGCTAAATTGTTGGATGCTCCTTTAAATCAGGGCCGCCTGTTTGGCAACAAGGCTGAGGAAGTTCTTAAAAAGATGGAAGATAAAGCTAAATCTATGCAAACTGTTAAAGATTTTTTACAAGTTCAGCCTCCTAGACTTAATAGGCACTGGCCCTCTAAGAATTGGACCTTTCCAGTCCCTTCCAGGTCTTCTCAAGCCAAACCCAGACACAGCCAAAAACCCCAGGTTTCAGTCCTAGGGGATACGCAGAACTAAGCAGTGAGAGGCCTCCACTTCCAAATCTGGAAATAATAAGACTCCCCCCTATGGTAAATTGTCTCAGTGACTTCCTTTTAAAATTTCCAAGCACTTATCAACTGACTGCCCCTTTGGGGGGGAAAGATTGCTCTTCATGCAAAGAATTGGGAACTCATTACCCAAGACAAATGGGTTTTAAATATAGTGTCCCAGGGATACAGATTTCACTTCCACACATTGCCAACACCAAGCGGGTAGCCGGACCTACCCCCAAATCAGTGGACAGAGGCCCAAAAACAAGTACTTTCTCTCTTAAGCATGGGGGCTATTCATCTGGTACCAGAAGAGGAAAAGGGACAAGGTTTCTACTCGAGACTTTTCCTGGTACCCAGAAAAGACAATTCATGGCATCCTATCCTGGACCTGTCTACTCTAAACATCTTTTTGGAGATTCAAAAATTCAAGATGCTGACTCTTCACCAATTACTTCTTATGCTCATGCCTGGTTGGCAACACTAGATTTAAAAGAAGCATACCTGCACATCCCAATCAGGGAATCTTGCAGAAGATACCTACACTTCAAAGCAGGCTACATGCACTATCAGATGTCCTTCAAGGATGCATCTGCAGTCATCACATATGGGTTGTCCTGCCTCAGGCAGCCCTTCGGTCGGCCGGATTCCAAAGTCTGGGTCTGGCCTCGGCTGATGTCGCACTTTCCCCGATGTCAGAGCGTCTGGGGTATAAAAGCATCAGCCGACGCCATCTTCCTCAGTCTTTCTTGCCGTGTGGTGCCCGAAGCAGAAGCAGTTCGCAAGTGCCGGTCGGCCAGCTCCTGTGATTCAGCTACCGAAGACTTCATAAAAGCTAAGTACCCTGTTGGGGACTCTTTCTTGCCTCAGCCGATGTCAGATAAAGTTAATTGTTTAACTTGTGGGAAACCAATACCTCATAAGGATTTCCACTCTTACTGCCTCCCCTGCCTAGGCCCAGACCACGACGTCTCGGCCTGTTCAGCCTGTGCTTCCTTCAACCGACGAACTCTTAGACGTCGGTCGGAGTTTGCAGAGGAATTCTTTGGGGCTACTTTTGCTTATAAGATGCCGTCGGAGACTCCGACTTTGCATTTAGTTAAAAAACGGAAGGACAAGGACCGACACACACGACCCGCTGTTTCGGCTGAAACCACGGTCAGGCCTACCGCGAGTGTCTCGGTCTCGGCTGAAACCGAGTCCTTGATACTTCCTATTACCGAAACCGCACAACCGACTACCTCGGCCCCGGAGGTCCCGGCCGAGTCGGTTATTGAATTACCTACTGAAACCGGTGTCCAGGAACCTTCTGACACCATTCCTTTAGACAAGTCTACTCCTGCACGTGGGGCAGCCAGACCCCCTGCTTCCATGTCCATTAAGGCTTTTTCTAGGGCTAAAGCTTCTAAACTTACTAAAGCTTTGCCTCCCAAGGTTTCCTCTCAGAGACCTTCTACTGGCTCTCAGATTCTTAGCCTAGCAGAGGGTCTTATCTCATTAATTAGAGGTTCTCAACCTCATCCGGACAGGGGCTCTCAACCACCTCCAGACAAAAGGCCCAGGGTTGAGCCCTCTGACCCCCACTCCTCAGATGAGTTCACTGATGGCTCTGCTCTGTCAGACCACCAGGAGGAGGCTTATTCGGCCTACGAGGATTCTGATGCTGAAGAATCTGTTCCCTCGGCCTCCCCTCCTGAAGAGTTTTCCTTTGGAGAGACATTACACTCTATGAGAGAACATTTTCAATGGCAGGGTCAGGAATTCTCTGATTCTAGAAAGAGATTAAGGACCTTTTTACATTTACCTCAGCATAGGCCTTTAGCTATACCTCCTGTTTTGAATGTCATTGATGATGTGTACTCTGATGCTAGTACAGCCCCTGACTCTCTCCCTCCGGCTCCTGCCAAACCTGATAGGTACTACAGGGTCCCGGACTCACACCTACACCTGTACAAGGCCCACTCTGCTGATCCAGAGACTATTTCCCAGGGCCCAAAAGGGGTTGCTGCTGCCACTGCTAAAAATCCTCTACCCTCTGAAAAGAAGTCCAGAGCATTAGAGAGATGGGGTAAGAAAGTGTATACTTCTGCAACTCTTTCCATGAGGGCATTAAATTGTCAATTTCATATGATACAGTACCAAGAGTATTTGTTAGATGAATTGCATAAGAAACTGTCCTCTCCTGAACTCCTTGATCGCAAATCCCTTCAGGATCTGGTGCATAACTCCCAGCAGGTTAGTAACCATTTCTTACAGTGTGGTTATGATGCATTGGAAGCTTCATGTAGGTCAGCTATGACAGGTGCAGTTATACGTAGGCATGCCTGGCTGAAGGAACAATCTCTGCCAGACCATGTTAAAGCTAAGCTTTTGGATGCTCCTATGGAAAAGCAAAAATTATTTGGTTCCACGGCTCAAGAGGTCTTAAAGAAATTTGAAGAAAAGGCAAAATATGTGCAAACAGTCAAAGACTTTCTGCAAGTCCAACCACCGAGATTCAGCAGAAATTGGCCTACTAAGAATTGGTCCTTTCTGGACTCAGACAGATCTCAGAGAGGCAGGAATAGACGTGCCAGAGGTAGAGGGCAAGCTAGAGGCTCCTACAGAGGCCGTCAGTGGCAGCCTCCCAACCAGAGAGGTAGTGCAAGAACTACAACTGCTACACCAGGACAGACTCAATGACTTTATTTTGACTCCGCCGACCAGGGCTCAATTAGAAGCACCTTTGGGCGGAAAGCTTTCCTTATTCTCAAAAAATTGGCACAGCATTACAAGGGACACATGGACACTGCAAATAATAAACAAAGGATACAGGTTCCATTTCCACACATTGCCAAAAAGAAAAGGCATGCCAGACCTGCCACCAAATCAGAGGGCAGAGGCTTTGAAGCAAATTACCAACTTAATGCAAATGAAAGCCATAGAAAAGGTACCTCTTTCAGAACAAGGCCAAGGATTTTACTCCAGATTATTCCTTGTTCCAAGAAAAGAAAATCAATGGAGGCCTATTCTCGACTTGTCCGCACTGAATACTTACCTCATTGTGCCAAAATTCAAAATGCTGACTCTACAGCAACTCCTTCCCATGCTGGGCAAGGGGTCTTGGCTAGTGACTCTAGACCTGAAGGAGGCATACCTGCATGTCCCTATCCGACAAAGCTGCAGAAGACACCTCAGATTTCTTGCAGGGTCAGAGCATTATCAATTCTCAGCATTGCCCTTTGGCTTATCTACTGTGCCCAGAGTATTCATGAAATGCCTGGCATCAGTAATTGCACACTGCAGACTTCAGGGGATTCAAATCTACCCATATCTGGACGACTGCCTTATACAAGCGGACAGCAAGCAAACTCTGTTAAAGGACTTGGACTATGCCATCCACCTGCTACAGGCCTTGGGATATACAGTCAACATCCACAAATCAAGACTTGTTCCATCCCAAAGAATAACTTTTCTGGGTGCGGATCTAGACACAACCACCCAAATGGCCTTTCTCACAGAAGAAAAACAAAAACAACTACCGGATTACTTCAAGAATCTGACAAGACAAACTCAGCTGACTGCAAGGAAAATCCTGCAGGCCCTGGGTTACATGGCATCTTGCATTCTTCTGATTCCACAAGCAAGACTGCATATGAGAAAATTACAATGGTACCTAAGGAGTTTATGGACTCAGCACAGTCACAGCTTAGAAACTTTGATCCCACTCATTCCATGCCTTCAAAAGGAATTTCTGTGGTGGGCTCAAGCCTGCCAGTCGAACAGCGGGTTGCCCGTCAGCAAGCCAAGAGCCAACCAAACCATCACCACGGACGCTTCAGACCAAGGTTGGGGAGCACACATGGAGGGCAGATGTATCCAAGGGCTATGGTCACAAAAAGAGCTGCGCATGCACATAAACCAAAAGGAAATGCTGGCAGTGATGCACGCAATCGAGGCCTTCAAACCTTTCCTTCATCAAGGCCACCTGCTCATAAGGACAGACAACACCACAGTTATGTGGTACATAAACAAGCAAGGAGGCACCCATTCCTACCCTCTTTGCAGACTGGCAATGAATCTATGGGAACTTTCCTTGAAACTCAATATACAGCTACAGTCCCAGTTCGTGCCAGGGAAAGACAATATACTGGCAGACAGCTTAAGCAGAACTACCATGGATGCACACGAATGGATGCTGCACCCAGACATCTTCTTACTCATAACACAATCATGGGGAAGGCCGGAAATAGATCTGTTTGCTTCCCCCCACAATCAACTGAAGAAATTCTGCTCAAGAACATACCACCCACAAGCATGGAAAGTGGACGCTGTCTCAGCTGGAAAGCTCTAACAGTGTATGCTTTCCCACCTCTTCCATTAATGACCAACGTTTTACTGAAGATCAGGGCAGAGCAGCCCAGAGTGATTCTGATAGCTCCAAACTGGCCAAGACAGCACTAGTACCCACTGTTAAAGAGCATGTCACAGACGAAACAGTGGCCTCTCCCCCTATGGCCACTTCTACTGATGCAGCACAGTTTCAAGACTCTGCATTCCAACCTGAAAACCTTGCAGCTAACTGCCTGGAGAATACCATGACTCCTCCTCAGGATAACCTATCCCAGAGAGTGAAGGATATTATTATGGAAGCTCGCCGGCCTTCCACAAGGAAGGCATATTCAGCAAAATGGAAAAGATTTCACACTTGGAACACAACAAAGGGCCTAGATGTGACACTGATGAACATGGCACATATACTGGAATATTTGGCAGAATTGTTCCACAATGGCCTGTCTTACTCTTCCATTAAGATACATGCCTCAGCAATTTCAGCAGAATACAATGTTAATCCACCTGTCTTCTCTCATCCTCTCCTAAGACAGTTTCTAAGAGGAATCAAAAACATCAATCCTCCAAGGAAACCGCCTCTACCTACCTGGGACCTTAACTTCGTGTTGGAAAAACTAACACGTCCTCCCTTTGAACCAGCAGCATCGGCAGATCTACAGTTTCTGTCTTGGAAAACTGCCTTCCTTCTGGCCATAACCTCAGCAAGAAGAGTATCTGAGTTACAAGCTTTAATGGCAGTGCAGCCATTTCTTATCTTTCATCAGGACAGAGTTTCTTTGAGGACCAATCCTACATTTATGCCAAAGGTGGTATCCAGGGTATCTTTGAACCAAGCTATTCACTTGCCTACATTCTTCCCACAACCACAAAATAAAGGGGAGAAACTTCTGCACACCCTGGACATACACAGACAATTGCGCTACTACTTGAACAGAACTAAAAGTTACAGAAAGACTGACCAGTTGTTTGTAGCATATTCTGCTGGGGCCCAAGGAAAAGCAATTTCCAAACAGACAATTTCAAAATGGATAGGAAATTGCATTCGTTTTTGTTACTCCTTTCATGGAAAAACTGTGCCAGCTAACATTAGACCTCATTCCACGAGAGCCACAGCCACCACCACAGCCTTCCTAAGAGGGGTGGCTACCAAGGACATTTTAGAAGCTGCTACATGGAGCTCCGTGCATACATTTGCCAAGCATTACAATTTACCTTTATACTCCAGATCCAGAGTAGGTTTTGCTACGGCAGTCCTGCAGGGTATCTTAACTACACCATCCTTTACTTAGTACCTCCACCCCCAGATTGGCTATGGTATTCTACCCATATGTGATGACTGCAGATGCATCCTTGAAGGACATAGTACAGTTTTGTACCTACCGTAAATGTAGATGTCCGATAGGTATGCATCTGCAGACAGGTTTACCCTCCCTCCTTCCCCTCTGTGGTATTCCTAGGGTGCTTACCCCTCTATTAGCTAGCTGGGGGAATCTATTATGGTGTATTTGTTTGTATATATATATATATATGTATATATTTTTCTACAAATGTTTGGAATTTTATTGCATTCCTCCAAATTTAGCCTTCCTAGAGGGCACCTGGCATCTGGGGCAAGAAAAACTGAGGAAGATGGCGTCGGCTGATGCTTTTATACCCCAGACGCTCTGACGTCGGGGAAAGTGCGACATCAGCCGAGGCCAGACCCAGACTTTGGAATCCGGCCGACCGAAGGGCTGCCTGAGGCAGGACAACCCATATGTGATGACTGCAGATGCATACCTATCGGACATCTACATTTATGGTAGGTACAAAACTGTACTTTCTCTGCACTGCCCTTTGGCTTATCTACTGCGCCCAGGGTATTCTCAAAGTGCCTAGCTCCAGTTATTACATTTTGCAGGCAAAGAAATATTCAAATATGCCCATACCTGGACGGTTGTCTAATTCAGGCATAAAGCCAGGACTTACTTTTGAATCATCTGGTCTTTGTACAAAGGGTTCTAACTTGTCTGGGATACACTGTAAATGAAAAGAAATCGCACCTGGTACCCTGTCAACAAATTATATTCCTGGGAGCAAGCTTGAATACAACTTCCCAGATGGCTTACCTCATGCCAAATAAACAAATTCATTTGACAATCTACTTCAAACAAGTGGCCACAAAAACCCTGCTATGTGCAAGACCAATACTGCAAGCCTTGGGTTTCATGGCCTCCTGCATTCTTCTAATTCCATTTGCAAGACTATATATGAGGAAACTACAGTGGTATCTAAAAAGTCTATGGTGTCAACATTCTCAGGACCTAGAAACGATTCCTATCATACCTTGCCTACGCCTGGAGTTCCTTTGGTGGACAGAGGCCTGCCACCAAAACAAGAGACTACCTTTCACTCCATCCCCTGCCCCCAAACCCTAACAACAGATGCATCAGACTATGCATGGGGGGCTCACGTGGCAGGGAAGTGCATTCAGGGCAAATGGAACCCAAGTAAAAAACAGCCTTCAAGGACCACATTCTTCCAGGACAACTAATGGTAAAGATGGACAACACCACTGTTATGTAGTACATAAGCAGGGGGGTACATTTTCTTACCCCCTCTGCAGACTAGCCAAGGCATTGTGGAACATAAGCCTTGAGCTACCAAGTGTATCTACAAGCTCAATTCCTGCCTGGAAAATTAAATACACTGGCAGATGGACTAAGCAGAAACCTCATGGACCCACACGAGTGGAAACTGGAGCCAAGGACTTTCAACATGTTGACAAGCAAATGGGGGAGCCCAGATATAAACCTGCTTGCCACTCTCCAGAACTACCAATTGGACAAATTTTGCACACGGACTCCCCACAAACAAGACTGGAAAGTGGATGCTCTGTCCTTCAGTTGGAAAAACCTATCAGTCTAGGCCTTCCCCCCTCTGCTTCTGCTCTCCAAAGTACTACTAAAAATCAAACAGGACAAACCAAGGATGATTTTGATTGCTCCAGACTGGCCGCGCCAACACTGGTACCCCCTCCTGCGCAGTGTGTCATGGTTATCTCCATTGCACCTGCCTCAGACTACTTCCCTGCTGTCTCAGCAGGAGAACCAGATTCTGCACCCTCAGCTTCTAACACTGTACCTTGCAGCCTGGCTAATTACTTAATCTCTCCTTTACCATCCCTCAGCAAACCTGTGATGGATATCATTTTAGAGGCAAGGAGGCCTAGTACTAGAAAATCTTATGCTGAAAAATGGAAAATATTCTGTGCCTGGAACCAATCTCAAGGGATGAGTACAGCAGCGCCCATTTTACCTCAGATTTTACAGTACTCTGTGATTCTTCACAAGGGCCTGTCTTTTTCCTCCATTAAAATCCACACCTCAGCCATTTCAGCTCATTATAACACAGAACCTCCCCTCCCCTCTCATCCACTGCTCAAGCAGTTCCTCAGAGGGGCCAAAAATTTGAGACCACCCAGGAGAGCTCCAACCCCAGCCTGGGACCTTAACTTTGTCTTGGAGAAACTCACTCTACCTCCTTTCGAGCCAGCTGCTACTGCAGACTTAAAATTTCTTTCTTGGAAAACAGCTTTCTTTTTAGCAATCACTTCAGCTAGAAGGGTATCTGAATTACAGGCCCTTATGGCAGTAGAGTCTTTCATCATCTTTCATGTGGACAGGGTGTCCCTCAGAACCAACCCATCCTTCATGCCCAAGGTGGTATCCAGTGTGGCTCTTAAACAGTTCATTCATTGGCCAACCTTCTTTCCCAATCCACAGAACAAAGGGGAAACTGATACTGCATTCCTTAGATGTGCACAGACAACTTAGATTCTACTTGGACAGGGCTAAACCTCAAAGGAAATCTGAACAACTGCTGGTGGCATTTGCTGCAGGGACAGAGGGGAAGGCTATTTCAAAGCGAACCATTTCTAAATGGATAAGCCATTGCATTAATTTCTGCTATAAGTACCATGGAAAACCTATCCCCCAGGGGATCAGACCTCACTCCACCAGGGCTGCATCTACCTCTACAGCCTTTCTCAGAGGCTTCCCTACCAGGGATATCCTAGAGGCTGCTACCTGGAGTTCTGTACATACTTTCACCAAGCATTATCATTTGCCAATTTTCTCTAAATCCAGAGCTGGCTTTGCCACTGCAGTCTTGCAGGGCCTTATAGCTGGCTCTAATGCTATCTAAATTCCTCCTCCCAACCATAGCTTTGGGAATCTACCCAAATGTAATGACTGCAACAGTGAAACACTAAGAACGTAGTACAGTTGTGTACACTTACCATAAATATAGATGTTTGAGTGTATTCACTGCTGCAGTCCTGGTTACCCTCCTTCCAGCCCCCTAACTTCTTCTTTTGGCTATACCTCTACTTTCCTTTACTATGCTTAAAAGCCTTTTTGGTGTATTTGCTTTTTTGTTGTAGGTATATCTTTGTACTTTTTTAATCAGGCTGACTGAGGGCTACCTGCAAGCAGATAACCCAAATGTAATGACTACAACAGTGAATACACTCGAACATCTACATTTATGGTAAGTGTACACAACTGTACTTTATCCTTCCTCAGACAGGTATTACTTGTGCAGGTTTGGCAGAAATATAACAAATTGCATTGCACAGAGATTAATTATGTTTGATACTATACTGCAATAACATTGCTAAGTTTGGATTCAAAAAGGTTTCACTCTAGAAGAGTTTAAATTCCATGTTTGAAATGCTTTCAAAATGGGGCTTGCTCACTGGTGGGAATTTTGTTTTGATTGGCAGTTTTGTTGAAGAATTTTTGAAGTCTTAATTATTACTGTATATTACATTGTATACAGCATATACTGTTCACTTCTAGGGCATGGTTTGCAGACAAAAATGTTTCAGAATCACCTGTAGATGCCATCAGTCCAGAAGTGAAATTGATTTCATTGTGTTTGACATTTTAAGGACTGATTATTTATTTTATTTTACTATGCTTTTTGTCAACTTGTAAGTTCATACAACCATAAACAACCTTCCTTTGGTTTAGAGTGGCGCAAATGGCATATGGCAGGTAAATTATGCATTGTACTTTTTACCAAGCCTGTTTTCATGTTTTGCATTGAGAATGTGTAAGCATAATTTTGTTTTCACTCTGTCTGAAATGCACAAGTTTTTTTTTTCTTTTTTATTGGGGGGGGGGGTTGGCAGGGAGTGTCAGGTTCCTTTCTTTAATGGCATTCCCACCAGAGATGCTCTGCATTTTCCATGACAGAGTTGTCATCATGATTCTCACTGATCAGTAGAGTATGGAGTTAATGTGAGTTTGTAAAGTGAGGAGTCCATTGTGCAAATTCAGGTTTCAACAGGCACAGATGTCCTGACTAAAATCACTGTTCTCTAAGCTCATACGTGTGAGAGTATATAAGAAGATGTACTAGTGCAAAGCCTCAGACAATATTGCCACCAGTCTGAATGCATGCCTTGCACCCGTTGATCATATTGTGTGTGGTTGGTTGTACTGTAAGCCTTCTCAGTTTTAGGTAAGTGCCTCATTAGGAATCCTTCTTTCTTGTTTAAACTGTTCTGTGTAATTGTGTTAGATGTCAGCTAGGGAGGGTTAAGTGTGAAAGCAGTAGACAGATATCCTTCAAAGACCTCCATACTCTGTGTCTTTTCTGCTTAGGAGTAGAACACAACTAGAAATATTGTTCCATTTGTTAGTCCTTTGTACCCAAGACATTGAGTTCCTATTTGTCTTTGTCAAGCACATTCTTGGAGAACCAGTGACTGAAGCATTTGGCAGAGTGTAAGATGGCTGATCTCTCCACGCTTGACATATCTTCTGCACTCAAGAAGAACCTCAAAAGGCCTAGGCCTGAGACTCAAGTCTGCCCATTCTGACTCTGATGCACTCACAGGGATTGCCAAATCTATATTAATCCTGACTATACCTCATACCCCCTCTTATTGTTACCCTGTTGGAGGCTGGTATGGTGTCAGAGAACCACACATCTGAAGAGATTTGCTGCAGCTGATATGGGGGAACCACAGATCATTACCTCAGAGGGACCAGAAGGCATTTTGCAAATTTTAATATGGGAAGAGGTTTCTGGAAAACTGAAGTACGTTGAGTCAGAGCCTCTGTGCTTGATTTCAGGCAGCTATCACCTCAAAGAAAAAGTGACAAAAGACTAAACATGTTTCCTCTCCTCCCCCTTCTAGGGTGAAGGAGTGGACAGACTTTTCTCGGGGCTTGTTCAAGGCCATTATGGTCCTTAAATCTTCCTTTTTAGCTCCTCCACCCACTTCACAGAAAATTACTGTGGAATCATCTTCTGATGAAGCCTCAGATTCTGATGATCATTACTTAGCTTACTCTTCTTAAATTCACTTTCCTGGTCGGATGTCTTCTGATGATAAGGCCTCCTTCTCTCTTGATTCCCCAGTGGAAGAGGCATTCTTCTGAAAGATCTTTATTAATATGTTGAAAACTTTTTAGTGGGAGACCAAGCAAATCTTTGATTTCCAAAAGAGATACTACACTCTGTTGGAAGTAGGCATTTTAGCCCCTTCCCTTGTCCTTCCAGTTCTGGAAGCCTTTTTAGACTCCTTTGTATCCATGTCCACTACTTCCGATTCTCATGCCTCAGCTCCCAAAAGGACAGACAGATTTTACAAGGTTCCAGATGATTTCATGTTCGTTTGTAAGAATCCTGTAGCTGACCTTTCAGCTGTTTCTTTAGCTTCAGACAAACTGTCTATGCTGCTGTCAAATGATAATGCCATACCATCAGACAAAGACAGCAGAGCTAGGATAGGTGGCAAAAAGGTGTGTACTTTTTCTACCTTGACCTTCAGGGCAATTAATTTTCAGACCCAGATGACCAAATACCTTTTATCTGCCCATAATAATCTGAACAAACTTGTGACTGATATGCCAGGAGTAGACTCCAAGCAACAAATTTTACTCTTGATAAATCACACCACTTAAGGGGCTACATGTAGTATAAAATGCAGTTATGATGCTGTTCAGGCCTGTTTCAAAACAGCTTCTACCATTTCAGTTATTTGGATATATGCCTGGTTATATAACCAGCCCCCACTTTAAGATTTCAAGGCCAAACTGCCCCATTAATGGGGACCTTTAGTTTGGTCCACAGGCATCTAGCTTGTTCACAACCTTGCAGGGCCAAGGAATGACTGTGAAGGACTGCAGACAGATCATTCTTACCTCTGTGCCTCGATACAAGAAGAGCTATCCATCTAAGCACTTTTCCTTTGTTAGAAGGGAGCATAGGTCTTCTCAAGAACACAAAAAGGCACCCAGAATAAGATTTTCAGAAAAAAAAAGGAAAGCGACTCCGTATTTGGGAGGCCTCCTCTCATAGATAAGCATCTCTGTCTAGCCTCTGAAAACCCTCCTCCTTGGTCCTACCCTCCCCGTCAAAAAGACCGACGTCTTCCATTACAGATTGGGAAAAGATTAACACAGACAAGTGGGTATTCACTATCTTCAAAAAATGTTACAGCATGTCCTGGAAGAAACTCCTTTCAAAGGCAGACCTCCTCTGCCCCACAACCAATTAAAGCTCCTCCCTCCCATCCTTCAAGAACTACAGTCCCAAGGCACCATAGAATCAGTTCTTCCTATTTCTGGAATGAGGAGTCTACTCTAAAAATTTTCCTAGTACAAAGAAAAGGACTGTGGAGTCTCTTACTGGATCTCTCCCAGCTTAACACTATTCTTTAAGTACCCACTTTCAAAATGCTGTTTCTTCAGACCTTTCTCCCCCTTTATCCTTCTACAGGCCTTTCTAGTATTTTTGGATTTAATGGATGCATGCATGCATGCATATCCCCTACGTACGGGAAACTCCTGTGATTATCTGTTGACTCACCACATTTTTGGTTTACTGCTTTGCCATTTGGGATTTCTACAGCCTCGAGAGTCTTCACAAAGTGTCTAGTCCCAGTTACAGCCTTTTGCAGGACTCAAGGAATTTAAATATTCCCCTTCCTCGCTAGGCATCTTTGCCTTGAGCCTTGTGGCATCATGAGTTCACTCTTACCCTCCTCCAACAACTGGGATGCATTGCCAGTTTCAGAAAATCTTCCCTACACCCTACTCAAGACCTTATTTTATTTTTGGGTTGCAGACTAGGCACAAAATGCATGTAGGCTTTCTTCCCCTAGGAAAAAGTGCAAGGCCTCTTTACTTACTTCCAGTCTCTAACATCTCTCCAAATTTGCTCAACCAAGGAGATTCTCATGGCACTAGTATGTCAGCAACCATACCAATGTTTCTGTTAGCCAGGTTGTATATAAGGAAAATTCAGTGGTACCAAAAAAATGTATAGTCCCAAGACTCTCACCCCTGAATATACAAATCCCTCCCATGCCTTGTCTCAAAAGAGAGATCCTATGATGGGGGACATAGGTGAACCTCAGTCCAGGCCAGCTCTTCGGGGTACAGATACCAAGTCAAGAGCTATACACAGACACCTCAGGTGAGGCTTGGGGGAGGCATTGATACATTGATAAGAATCAAGAAGGCACAGGTTTGTTGGCAGTCCAACCTCAAAAAAGAGCACATCGCCTGAAAGAGATGAGGGCCCTCATTCGGGCCCTACAAGTCTTTATCCACCTCTTGAAAGCAGGGCTTCTAAGAGTATTCACAGACAGCACAACAGTCATGTGGTATATAAACAAGTAAGGAGGAACCAGATCTTGCCAGTTATAAGGGTTGGCTCAGATTGCTTGGGACCTAACCACCAAGACAGGCAAGTCCCTCCAAGCAGTGTGCATTCTGTCCCAGGGCAACATCCTGGCAAACTCTCTCAGCAGGTCCAGTGAAGACCCCAAGAATGGATGCTCAACAAAACAGATCTTCCTAGCCATAGTCCACAGGTGGGGAACACCACAGATAGATTTATTTGCTTCAGAGCAACAAACAGCTCCCGCTCTTTTGCACTACAGCTCCTTGCCATTAAGCTTAGAGAGCAGATGCATTTTCCTTCCAGTGGACAGGAAAGGTTCTTTATACCTTCCTGTAGATCAGAGAAAATGTGCTATGTGGTGTATCTTTAAGAAGGACTTCAAAGACTGAGCATGCATGTATAAATGTTAAGCACGTACCATTCCTGGTGCCATTTAGAGAGTGCAGCCAGAGAGTAAGCATGTATGATTACAGCAGTTAGTTTGTATGTGTTACTTAAGTTAAAGTCAGTACACATCTATCGTGATATGTTTGTATAAAATAAAGCTACTTGAACAGAACCCACAAAGACTCTTCTATTGTGTCCAACGTAGGAGAGCAACATGGTGTCAGAACTGGGATTGAAGAGAATAAGATTCGGAGCCATAAGGTGCAGAGATGACTGTGAAGGTAAACAAAAAGTAATGTGCACGAAAAAGAGCCAGAAAAGAAGCAGAGGTAATGAGAATACACACAAACTACTTATTTTGTAAAGAGGACAAAATGGGGCATTAGAATGGCACAAAATGCATTGTTGAAAAAGTGGGAGGTATAAAAGGCCTATTAACTAAAGGAAATATGTAAAGTAACAGCTGACGAAACAATTAACAGAAAAGTAAAACGAGCATGTTTAAAGTCAAAACGAACATGTTTAAGTCAACATGGGCATGTTTATAGAGTAAAATAAGTACAAAAAAAGTACAATGGGTATAAAAAG
Organism: Protopterus annectens; assembly: GCF_019279795.1. NCBI lineage: Eukaryota > Metazoa > Chordata > Ceratodontiformes > Protopteridae > Protopterus > Protopterus annectens. Next base: position 879,148,401 of record NC_056741.1, read on the forward strand.
AGATTAAATGAGCAAAATGAATATAAAGACAAAAAGGGGGCATTAAATGTAAATGAAGCAAGGTGACTGCATGTTTTGTTTGGCATAAATATGCTTCGTATTGTATCAAGGGCATAACTAAAGTTATTCAAAGTATCACAAAGTGTGTAAAAGTGCTTACAGTGTGTGCTTATTACTGTGCATGTATTTTGAAGAGTCATTTGTGTGCAAATTACAACTATTTCGTGAAGTGCAATCAAAGTATAGCCATTTCAAAATGTTTCTTGTGCTGGGTGTGTCTGTTTGCAAAGTGCCGCCATTATACAATGATGTCCTTCAAGGATGCATCTGCAGTCCTTACAAATGGGTTGTCCTGTCGTCAGGCAGCCCTTCGGTCGGCCGGATTCCAAAGTCTGGGTCTGGCCTCGGCTGATGTCGCACTTCACCCGACGTCATAGCTGCAGTTCTTCGGGTATAAAGGTATCAGCCGACGCCATTTTCCTCAGTCTTTCTTGCCGCGTGGCACCCGAAGCAGAAGCTGTTCGCAAGTGCCGGTCGGTCAGAACCAGAGATTACTACTACCGAAGACTTCTAAAAAGCTAAGTACCCCGTTGGGGACTCTTTCTTGCCTCAGCCGATGTCAGAAAAAGTGAATAACTGTTTAACTTGTGGGAAACAAATACCTCATAAAGATTTCCACTTTTACTGCCTACCTTGTTTAGGCCCAGACCACGACGTAGCAGCTTGTCTAGCCTGTGCTTCTTTCAACCGACGGACGCTTAGACGTCGGTCGGAATTTGCTGAGGAGTTTTTCGGCTCCGCTTTTGCTTACATTATGCCGTCGGAAACTCCGACTACGCAAATAACTAAAAAGCGCAAGGAAAAGGACCGACACTCGCGGTCGGCGGTTTCGGCTGAAACCGCGGTTAATCCAACCGTGAGTGTCTCGGTTTTGGCTGAAACCGAGTCCACGGTTCTTCCTTCGGCCGAAAGCTTGCCTTCTACCGAGGCCTCATCCAGCATGGCTGAATCTGCTACTGAACTCCCACCTGCTCTTGCAGGTTCACAGGATTTATCTGATACTATTCCTTTAGATATTTCTACTCCAGCACGTGGAGCTGCTAGGCCCCCTGCATCCATGTCGATTAAGGCTTTTGCCAGGGCTAAAGCAGCAAAATCTACCAAAACTGTGCCTGCTAAGACCCCCTCTCACAGGCCTAGCTCTAGTTCTCAAATGCTTAGTCTAGCAGAGGATCTCATTTCTTTGATCAGGGGATCCCAACCCCACCCAGACAGGGCCTCTCACCCACCTCCAGAGAAGAGGCCTAGAGCAGAACCCCCTGAGCCAGTTTCTTCAGATGACTCCTCTGATGATTCAGATAATACAAATCCTCCAGAGGGCCCTTATTCTCCTTATGAGGACTCTGATGCAGAAGAGTCCATTCCTTCTGCCTCTCCGCCTGAGGAATTTTCTTTTAGGGAAACCTTGCATGCTATGAGGGAACAATTTCAATGGCAGGGCCAGGATTTTTCAGACTCTAGGAAAAGGCTTAGAACCTTTTTGCATTTGCCACAGCATAGGCCTTTAGCCATTCCTCCAGTACTTATGTTGTGGATGATGCATTTAATGATGCTTGTACTGCTCCTGATTCTCTTCCCCCGGCCCCTGCTAAGCCCGATGGGTACTACAGGGTTCCGGACACACATTATCATTTGTATAAGGCTCCTTTTGCAGATCCTGAAACTATCTCCCAGGGACCCAAGGCTGTAGCAGCTACCTCTGCCAAAAACCCCCTCCCCTCTGAAAGGGAATCTAGGGCCTTAGAGAGATGGGGTAAAAAAGTTTACACTTCTGCTACTCTTTCAGCTAGGGCTTTAAACTGTCAATTCCACATGATTCAGTATCAGGAATTTATGTTAGATCAGTTAACTAAAAAACTGTCCTCAGATGAACCATTAGACAAAAAATCTGTTCAGGAAATGGTACATAACATTCAGCAGGTCAGTAATCATTCCTTAAAATGCGGCTATGATGCACTGGAGGCTTCTTTTAGATCAGCTATGACTGGTACAGTGATCAGAAGGCATGCATGGTTAAAAGAGCAGTCCTTACCAGACCATGTTAAATCAAAGCTCCTAGATGCTCCTATGGATAAGCTCAATTTGTTTGGCTCCCCGGCACAGCAGGTGCTGAAGAAGGTGGAGGAGAAAGCAAAATCTGTCCAGACAGTCAAGGATTTCTTGCAGGTCCAGCCTCCAAGGTTTAGTAGGAACTGGCCTTCCAAGAATTGGCCCTTTCCAGACACCTCCAGAGCCCAGAGAGGCAGGAACAGGCTCAAGAGGCAGGGGTCAATCCAGAGGTGCCTACAGGGGACGTCAATGGCAGACTAACAACCAGCGAGGTACTGCCACAGATCCAGCCACCACCACTTCCACAGGACAATCACAGTGACTTGGCTCTGGCACCGCCTACCAGGGAACAACTAGAAGCACCCTTAGGCGGAAAGCTAGCCTTATTTTCAGTAAACTGGCACTGCATCACAGGAGACAAATGGATTTTACAGACAATAGACCAAGGTTACAGGTTTCACTTCCATACTCTACCAAGGAAGAGAGGAATGCCAAACCTACCTCCAAATCAGAAAACAGAAGCTCTACAACAAATAAATCACTTACTAAGCATGAGAGCTATAGAAAGGGTACCGTCTATGGAACAGGGGCAAGGATTTTACTCCAGACTCTTCCTGGTACCAAGAAAAGAAAACCAATGGAGACCTATTCTAGACCTGTCCGCTCTAAACACATACCTCATTGTTCCAAAATTCAAAATGCTGACCCTACAGCAGCTTCTTCCCATGCTGGGCAAGGAGTCTTGGCTGGTAACTCTAGATCTCAAGGAGGCATACCTGCACGTCCCCATATGACCAAATTGCAGAAGATACCTCAGATTTCTTGCAGGATCAGAGCATTATCAATTCTCAGCATTGCCCTTTGGCTTATCTACTGCGCCCAGAGTATTCACGAAATGCCTGGCATCAGTAATGGCTCATTGCAGACTTCAGGGAATTCAAATTTACCCTTACCTGGATGACTGCCTGTTACAAGCGGACAACAAAAACAAATTAACAAAAGATTTGAAAAAGGTCATTTATCTACTGCAAGCCCTGGGATACACAATCAATATAAAAAATTCAAGGCTGGTACCATCCCAAAGGATAACCTTCTTGGGTGCAGAGCTGGACACATCAAACCAAATGGCATTCCTAACAGCAGAAAAACAGAAGCACCTCCCTCTCTACTTCATGGCATTAACAAAGCAGAACCAGCTAACAGCAAGAAAAGTCCTGCAAGCCCTGGGTTACATGGCATCCTGCATAATATTGATTCCACATGCCAGACTACATATGAGAACGTTACAGTGGTACCTAAGGAATTTATGGTCTCAGCACAAGCACAGCCTAGAAACCCTAATTCCAATAATTCCATGCCTGAAGCAAGAATTCCAATGGTGGGCTCAGGCCTGTCAATCGAACAAAGGACTGCCCTTCCACAGACCTCAACCAAGCCAGACCATCACAACGGACGCCTCAGACCTCGGTTGGGCCGCACACATGTTGGACAACTGCATACAAGGTTTATGGACTCAAGACCAGCTGCACCTGCACATAAATCAAAAGGAGATGCTGGCAGTAAAACTGGCAATTCAGACATTCAGACCATTTCTTCGACAGGGTCAATTGCTGATAAGGACGGACAACACCACAGTTATGTGGTACATCAACAAACAAGGAGGCACGCATTCATACCCTCTATGCCGGATGGCAATGGACCTCTGGAATGTGGCCCTGAGCTTCAACATTCAGTTACAAGCAATATTTGTACCAGGAAAAGAAAATATACTGGCAGACATCCTAAGCAGAACTACCACGGATGCCCACGAATGGATGCTGCATCCAGACATCTTCAAAACCATTACAGGGAAATGGGGACTACCAGAAATAGACTTATTTGCATCCCCACACAACCACCAATTGAAAAAATTCTGCACGAGGGCATACCACCCACTTGCTTGGAAGGTGGACTCCCTATCCTTCAGTTGGCAAAACCTGACAGCATATGCATTCCCACCTCTTCCTTTGATGCACAAGGTGCTATTGAAGATCAAAGAAGACCGTCCAAGGATCATTCTGATAGCTCCAGACTGGCTGAGGCAGCATTGGTACCCATTACTGAGGAGTATGTCTCGGGAACAAATATGGCCTCTGCCCCTAGTTCCATTACTGTTAACACAGAACAACTTCAAAACCCTGCATCCAAACCTAAAAACACTGCAGCTGGCTGCCTGGAACATTGCATAAGACAAAATAACCCAGATTTATCTCAAAGGGTTAAAGACATTATCTTGGAGGCTCGCAGACCCTCAACAAGAAAAAATTATTCAGCAAAATGGAAAAGATACCTCATTTGGAGTGCAGCAAAAGGAGAAAATGTGTCACTGGTAAACATAGCTAACATCCTGGAATACTTGGCAGAGCTCTTCCACAATGGCCTGTCCTATTCTTCTATTAAGATTCATGCATCAGCTATTTCAGCAGAATACAACATGGACCCTCCAGTCTTCTCACATCCTCTGCTCAGGCAGTTTTTGAGAGGAATTAAAAATGTAAAGCCACCTAGGAAGCTACCATTGCCCGCATGGGACTTGAACTTTGTGTTAGAAAAGTTGACACTCCCTCCTTTCGAGCCAGCGGCAACAGCAGGATTACAGTACTTATCATGGAAGACTGCTTTCCTGCTTGCAGTCACTTCAGCAAGAAGGGTTTCTGAACTACAGGCATTAATGGCAGTACAGCCCTTCCTTATCTTCCATCAAGATAGAGTGTCCATGAGAACTAATCCTACTTTTATGCCAAAGGTGGTCTCCAGGGTATCTTTAAACCAAGCTATCCACCTACCTACATTCTTTCCCAACCCACAGAACAAGGGAGAAAGACTGTTGCATACCTTGGATGTACATAGACAATTGCGTTACTACCTGGACAGGACCAAGAGCAATAGAAAAACTGACCAGCTACTGGTAGCATATGCAACAGGAATGGAAGGAAAAGCAATTTCAAAACAGACAATCTCTAAGTGGATAGGAAATTGCATTAGATTTTGTTACTCTCACCATGGGAAGAAAACTCCAGAAAACATCAGACCTCACTCTACAAAGAGCTACAGCCACTACCACAGCTTTTTTACGAGGAGTGACTACCAAAGACATTTTAGAGGCTGCTACTTGGAGCTCCGTGCGTACATTTGCCAAGCATTATAATCTACCCTTATACTCCAGATCCCGAGCAGGTTTTGCCACTGCTGTTTTGCAAGGGATCTTAACTACACCATAATCTTATTACTCCTCCTCCTCCAGTTTGGCTATGGTATTCTACCCATTTGTAAGGACTGCAGATGCATCCTTGAAGGACATAGTACAGTTTTGTACCTACCATAAATGTAGATGTCCGAGAGGCATGCATCTGCAGTCAGGATTACCCACCCTCCTTCCCCTCTGTGGTACTCCTAGGGTATTTGCCCATCTTGTAGCTAGCTGGGGGAATCTATTATGGTGTATTTGTTTGTATATATGTACATACATGCTTATTTTTTGTTTGCTCTCTACTATTTGGAACCATTTGCATTTATCCAAATTTAGCCTTCGTAGAGGGCACCTGGCATCTGGGGCAAGAAACACTGAGGAAAATGGCGTCAGCTGATACCTTTATACCCGAAGAACTGCAGCTATGACGTCGGGTGAAGTGCGACATCAGCCGAGGCCAGACCCAGACTTTGGAATCCGGCCGACCGAAGGGCTGCCTGACGACAGGACAACCCATTTGTAAGGACTGCAGATGCATGCCTCTCGGACATCTACATTTATGGTAGGTACAAAACTGTACTTTCCTTGCACTGTAGAGAATTGCCTAAAAAGGTACCGCCATTTGAGGGGAAGTTTCAGTGTGTTGTGTACTGCTTGTTCACAAAGTGCCATTACTTCGAACTGTTATTGACTCTCTGAGCTTCTGCCCAGTTCATTCGTATTGTGCAGATATTTGAAGTCTTTCTTAAAATGATGAAAAATCACTTTAGCAATACAATAATTTCAAAGCATTACAGTGCCCTATACACTTATTTTGCAAAGTCCAGTTACTGAAAGACCTGCATCGTGCAGTTAATTGATGTTTCTTATATTGATAAGAGGTGATTTTGTGCAACATAGTAATTTCAAGAGCATCACAGTGCCCGAGAGAGACTTATTTCGTAAAGTTCAGTTATACAGAGGCTTGTGCTATTGAGCTAAGTTACAAGTACTGGCATAAATTTCTGGCACATGTATATATGTATGTGTTCATGCTTATGTGCAAAACCCTTCACTGGTATGTATTAATATGGCAGACAGATTTCAAAAGCCCATACCTCTTGTGTTTGATCAGAATATTGCAGAGAATTGAAGAATCTTTGAGCATGAGTTCAATATTTTTAAACAAGCACTTATTCAGATAAAGATGCATGCACCGAAACATTCATTTTGCTAAACTTATTTGGGTCAGAGGCCATAGAAAGAGAGTGTTCATTTGTGTATGCACCAGCAATGTATAAAGGAGAAGGTGAAAACTGTCATAGTGTTGTACAGACTGAGTCAAGGGAAGACCCTGAGTATTTGAAGTGCAAGTTCAGAGAAATGTGTAACCCTCAGACAAATATTACACCGAAGAGGCATTTGTTTTACATGAGAGATCAGAAACCAGGGGAAACTTTTGCAGCTTATATAACTGGTCTGAGAAACAAGACTAAAGCATATCTGTTTGGTGACTTAAAAGATGATTTAATAAAGGATAGGCTTGTGTGTGTAGTATTAGTGCTGCTATGAGAAAGATCTTGCTTTGTGATAGTGATTTAACATTAAGTAAAGCCACAGAGATTTGCCAAATTCATGAAATGACAGAAAGACACACATGTATGCTTGCAAGTAACAGGAGCGTGGTTTCAGCAGGCTCCAGAGCAAATGTAGCAAATGGCAAACATAAATAGGCCTACTAAGCACATGGCAGCTGCAACTCTTGCTGGCTTATGAAGAAAACTGCAGTTTTCCAGTAAGTTCTAAGACCAGTTCAGTTAGAGAAGCATGTTCCTCAGTGCAGTACAAACATGAATCAGTGAGACCCAAATCCAGCTTTATTGTTAAATGTCACAGTTGTGGTGCAAATCATGAGTCTAAGAGAGAAATGCTTAGCATTTGGTCAGCAATGTCACAAGTGTAACCATTTCCAAAAAGTTTGCAAATCAGGTAAACCTCGCACAGTTGTAAAGAAAGGTCACACGAAAAAACAGGTTGATCAAGTAGAGAAGCAGAAGTCAGCTTTCTGTGTGGATGGTGCAGCAGTAATTGGTGAAAGAGTTGATGCAGTGAATTTATTGGCAAAGAGCGGTGTTCTTTACTGTCCGGATCAATGTTAAATCCACAGAGCTTAAAATAGACATGGGTTCAAAGTGTAATGTTATATCAGCAGACACATTTGCTAGAGTGAGAACTAATGAGCAACTCAGTGTGACCAGTAGTGTGAAACTTGTTGCTTATGGAGGTGAAGAAATTCAAACCTAAGGCTCAGTGATGCTTTCATGTTATTTGGCCAAGAACTGTTACAACTTGTTATTCTATGTAGTCAGAAAACCAGTACAGTCTTTATTGGGTCTCAAAGATAGTTTGAGAATGAACCTGCTTTTACCAGAGAAGTTCATCACATAAGGGCATCTCCTAGTTTTAATTTCTCTGAAGTCATTTTCTCAGAGTATGCTGATGTTTTTGAGGACAGGTTGGGCAAACTTCCAGTAGTGTATTTCATGAAGTTAGACCCAGAGGTCATGCCAGTAGTCAGACCCGCAAGAAGAGTACCAATAGCTATGCAGGATAAAGTTAAGGCTTAGTTGGACAAAATGGTACAGCAAGGTGTAATTTGTCCAGTTACAGGACCAACTGAATGGGTATCGTCTGTGGTAGCAGCTCACAAAAAAGGCTCAGACGAATATGCATTGACCCAAGAGATTTGAACAAAGCATTGAAAAGACCACATCATACAATGTGCACAGTCAAAGAGGTCACAGCCCTAATACCATATACCACTGTTTTTCAGTCTTGGATGCAAAGAGTTCATTTTGGCAAGTGATGCCTGACCACAAATCCTCATTACTAACCACTTTTGGTACTCTGGCAGATATAGATTTCCAAGGATGCCATTTGGAATAAATTCTGCAAGTGAAGTCTTTGTGTGCAGTGGAGCAAATTTTTTCAGGTTATCCTTGTGCCATAATAGTTGGTGATTTATTGGTTCGAGGCAATGGTGAAGCAGAGCATAAGAGAAACCTAAAGAAAGTTCTAGACAGAGCACGTGAAGTGAACTTGAAGCTCAATCCTCTGAAGTGCAGATTCAGATTCCCAGAAGTTACATATGTAGGTCATTTTGTTTACCAGTACTGGCTTGAGATCAGACCTGACCAAGCAAGCAGCCATTCTTGAGATGTCAGCACCAGACAATGTTCAGACTCTACAATGTTTCTTATGCATGGTCAACTATTTAGGAAAGTTTATACCAGACTTCAGTGAGTTGACAGCACCTTTAAGAGAGCTAATGCACAAAAATATTGCATGGACATGGTTAGAACTGCACCGGAATGGGTTGGAAGAGCTCAAGCAGAAAATTGCCACCCCACCTACATTAAGATTCTATGATGTGAACAAACCAGTTACTCTTTCCTGTGATACTTCAAAATTTGTTCTCGGCACAGTTATACATCAAGAGGGCACTGCATACATCTCAACACTTCCTGATTTTAACTCAACTTTAAGCTCTGTCCCTCTTAATACCTCCTAACACTAGTGCCTTTTGGAAGAAAGGTTCTGAATTATACTTAATAAATAATGACAATCATTAAGAGTTACAGACTTCTGTTTCTTCAGGAAATTTATATTAATTCATGTTCTCTTATTCTGTTAATGTCTCAAGTTAATATAACTAATATTTTAAAAGTGTCTCTGATTGTCCCTATTTTTTTCTGGATTTGTCCCTGATTGGTTGTGAGCTATGGAGGGCAGACCAGTAGCCTGTGCATTTAGAACAGTTACCCAAACTGAGTTGCAGTATGCTCAAATTGAGAGAGAACTTTTGGCAATAGTATTTGCATGTTCCAGGTTTCATGATTATATTTATGGTCGAGCTATTCAGATTGAAACTGACCACCAACCTCTAGTTACTATTCTAAGGAAGCCTATGCATTCAGCTCCAGAAAGATTACAAAGAATGGTGCTCAAAAGTGCCAAAGTGCAACTTCAAAATGGTCTACACAAAAGGCAAACTACTCTATCTGGCTGATTCCTTTTCCAGATCACCCAGGAATACAACAGAACAGTTTGACAGAGAGAGTGTGTAATTTTTCTACCACTAGTCTCGATGAGTTGAGAGATCACACCAAGACTGGTCCAATTTATCACCACCTTAACATTGGATGGCCATCAAAGCAATCTAGTGTACCACCAGAAGTGCAAACCTATTTTCCCTACAGAGGTGAAATGTTGATGGAAGATGGCATTATTTTCAAAGGTCCTATGATTGTTGTTCCTGCTTCCTTACAACATGAGTACATCCAGATTTTGCATTGTGGTCATTTGAGTTCCGCTTCCACTAAGAGGTTTGCGAGAGAATTAGTATTTTTTTTTATTTGATTTATTTAATTTTACAGTTTGTTTACCAGGATAGTCCATTTGGCCTTCATTACTAAAAGACACTGATAAAGTACTTTCTTCTTGTTCAGTATGCAATAGTACTAAATTGTACTTGCAAAGAGAACTGCTTCAGCTGCATCCAGTTCTTGAACTACCTTGTTCAACAGTAGCCACCGATATCTTCAAGTGGAATAATCAATACTACTTGGTATTGGTAGACTCTCATTTGTACTGGTTTGAGATCAATCTACTACCTAATCCAACATCTACTACTGTTATCACTAAGCTGAAACATCATTTCTCAGTCCATGGTAGTCCGCACAAAGTTATTTCTGACAGTGGTACTCAGTTTAGTTTTCTTAAATCTCCTTAACCTTAGGAACGTATGACGTGATGATGTTCTTGGATCTCCAGCTCAACTACTTCTTTCCAGGCAAACAAGAACTACACTACCTATTTTTGCCAATCTACTAAAGCCTAAAGCCAAGAATAATAACACCCTCAAGGCTCAATTATTTAAGAAGTGTTCTATCCAGAAGTCATCGTACGAAAGTCAAGCAAACTTTTCTCTATTAAGGGAAGGAGAAACGTTCAGACTTCAAACAGAAAAAGTTTTGATCTTATAGGACAAGTTATTGTAAAATATCCTGAAGTGAGATTCTACCTTATAGAATCAGAAGGTACGCAGTACAGGTGAAACCATAAACATCTATTACCTGTACCAGAATCATCATTACAATCTTGTTATAATGACTTAGACTTTAAATCTCAGTGTGAACCAAATGTTTCCATCCCAGAGGGTGTTCCTACCTCTGATTCCATTCCTGAAGATGTTCCAAGTAAATCCAAGATTGAACATTTTTCAGAGACAGTTCCAGTAGTTAAGCCCAATTCCCAATTTTATGTCACATGTTATGGACAAGTATCTAAAGTGTGAAATATGTAGCAACATGGACTTAACTGTGTATATACGCATTATATCTTGTACTGTATAAATGCATGAATAATAACTGTGATATCTGCATGCCAAAAAAGTTTCATAACATTGCATGTTTGTTTTTCAAGAGGGAGGATGTAGATCAGAGAGCATGTGCTGTATCTTTAAGAAGCACGTCAAAGACTGAGCATGCATGTATAAGCATGCACGTATAAATGTTAAGCACATGCCATTCCTAGTGCCATTTTGAGAGTGCAACCAGAGAGTAAGCATGTATGGTTACAGCAGTTAGCTTGTATATAAGTTACTTAGGTTAGTCAGTAAACTTCTATCGTGATGTGTTTGTATAAAATAAAGCTACTTGAACAAAACCCACAAAGACACAAAGACTCTTCTATTGTGACCAAAGTAGGAGAGCGACACTTTTCTTCACTTCCTCTGCTACCAAAAGTTCTACTAAAGATCCAAAAAGAAAAAAAAAAAACATTGTACTGGTGACTCCCTTTTAGTCAATGCAGCAATGGTTCCCCCTTCTCTGTCACTTAGCCAGGACCAGTCACCACAAGCTACCCCACAAAGTAAACCTGATCACACAACAGAAGGGTTTGTTGCTTCACCCCAACCAATCATCCCTCAACTTAAGCCTGTGGATGATAGGATTCTGATCTCTTCCAGGCACCAGCTTTCTGAGGACATGCTCCATGGTCTCCAGGAGGCAAGGAGACCCACCACATGAAAATCCTGTATAGCCAAATAGAAGAAATTTTCAATATGGTTTCAAGGAATCAATCAAAACCCTATAAAATCAGAGGTTCGACTTGCATTATCATGAAAAGTGGTCTGTCTTATTTTTCCTTAAAGCCCATTTTTCAACCGTTTTTGGCCTGTCTACTCCTCAGTCCATCTGTTATGTCCAAGCTCGAGGTAAAATTTTTTTTAAAAGGGATTCTGCACGTAAACCCTGTGAGAAAACCTGTGCTCCTCCCTACCCCGACCACTTTGTGCTAGAAAACCTCACTCTGCCTCCCTTAGAGCCAGACACTTCTTTTTCTCTCAAATTCTGCATGCTGGCTCTCACTTCTGCTAAGAGAGAATCAGAACTATAGGCACTCATGGCTGTTTCTTCCTTTCTGATTTTACATAAGGACAGAGTGTCCCGAGGGTCACTTCTTGTTTTATGCTAAATGTGGTAAATAAGATGTCACTCAACCAAACCATCAAGCTGCCGGCTTTCTTTCCCAATACACAGAATAGGGGTGAACGACTTTTCTACTCCATAGATGTGCGCAAATAATTTAAGATTCTGTCTGGCAAAACTAAGTCTAGTCAGAAGTCAGACCAACTATTTGTCTCTTTCATGGACTGTAAGCTAAGCCATCCAGTATCTAAATAAACCATTGCAAGCTGGATTTCTAAGTCTTATTTCCTTTTGTTACTCGAACCATGGCAAATCCTTGCCCTCTTTCCCAAGGGTACATTCTACTAGAGCAGTAGCCTCTTCTGAGGCTTTCTACAAAAGGATAGATTCCAGAACCTTTCTGGAAGCTGCTACCTAGTCTTCTATGCAAACGTTCAATAAACATTATAGAATTGATGCCTTTTCCAGGTCGAGGACAGCCTTCACCAGTTTCTGGCCTCTTGGACAGTTCTCACTATTCTCAACCATCATCTCTTCTTTTCCCTTAAGCTTGTGAATCACTCATCTGTTTGTAATACTGTAACAGTGAATTCAGTCAGGACATAGTGCAGTTGTGTAAGAACTTACCATAAAAATGGATGCCCTACTGATCACTATTTTTCTCCCTTCTCTCTGCTTCCCTGTCTCTTAGACCCTAGGACCAAGTTGGCCTCCCCTTCTCCTGCTATGCACCTCCTAGCTGACTACTTCTGTCTCTGAGGTCTTTAGGCTGCTGGCTTGGACATGGTCTGAGGCTTTATGCTCTTACATCCACTTACATACCCAATGCTTGTGAGCTGAGGTCATACATCGGACATATGTTATTGGGAAGGTTTAGGCTTTGATACTCTAGCTGGATGTCAGTGGTGAAAACCCATCTGTTTACAAAAGTGATGAGTAGGGATATCTACTGTTACAGTAAGTTCTCACATGACTGTACTTTCTTCCTTGTTTGGGAGTCGATTGTGCAGTGTCATAGCAAGTTTCTTTCCTTAAGTAACTGATAGCTTTTGAGGCTTAGTCCATAGAAGAAAGGTTGCAGTCAGCTGCATCCACCACAAGAAAGAAGTCTGTCGCTGCAACACTCCATGTGATAAGAAGTCAATCCTGGGTAACCACTTGGATACTGCAGACATTAGGTCTGCTCATCCAAAAACAATTCCCAGGCTGCAACTTGTCCCTTCCATCTTGCACCACACATCACTCCGCCTGCATGGAAACATCAGACAAATAAGAAATGATCACAGGCTACTTAACTGAGAACATTTTTTTTGTAGTTACTGCTTTTCTTTCTGTTCTTCTTCATGTTTTCTTTAGTTGTCATGGGTTTTGTCCCTTTATTTTTGTCCACACATCTGAGGAAGATTTTTTTTTACTTTGTTCTTTCAACATCCGGGCTGGGCTAGCCCTTAAATGTACTTGTGGCATCTTCTGCCTTGCTTTGTAAGTGTGCCTGTTGTGAGCTTTTGTTGATGGGCAGGTTAGATTTTTTTTTCTACTTGGTTACATGACACCTGATGATGTTCAGTAGGCAGGGAGCTTTTCAATCAACATTAAATTGAGGTGTTAGAAAAAAATGATAGCCTTCATAAAAATGAGTCGTGTCAGAAATACAAGGTCATTCCCCTTTTACAAGTTCTAACTTCAGAACCTAAAAAAATATAAATATTCAGAATACCAGTTAAGGACAGTGGATGGTACACCTCTTTTAAAGATTTTTCTTTACATCCAACTGTGACTAAAGAGCCTTCTTCACTGGACTAGCCCTGCCCCAAGTCATTGTGAAAGATTTTTTTGGTATTGAAGGAGGTGGGATCTGTCAAGTGCCATTGTGATGGTAGTAGAGTCCATTACACCTTCTCAAGATAAACAGGCTGAGTTCCAAACCTACAATCTGTCTCCCTTTGTGGGGGTCTTCAGGCTTTCTGCCTATTTTCTTTTTTTTTTTTTTGATCATATGCTTGCTGCACTGAGTTCATTTGATGCCAGAGGATTAAAAGGCTGCTGTCCTGTTTCATTGGTTTCAGGATAGTTGTAGTCTCTGTCAGACTTTCTTCCTGGTGCAGCTATTTCTTTTGCACCTATTCTTACAACACTGGCTGCTTCATCACTAGTACCATCTTTTGTGGTGCTTTTTGTCATTTTTTACTGGCATCATCAGTTTTGACATCTGTGATCTCCAGTACCCCATTAGTACCTGTTTTCCTGACGAGTCCATCTGATGATATCCCGTAAGGTGCGGGACTACCCATTTTTGACTTCACAGATGATCCTGGCTTCAGCACCAGAGTTACCTTCCCTCATTCTCCCAATGTCAGGAACTTTCAGAGAGCCCATTTCACAATCTTTTGTAGGGCACCTACAGCCATTCTAAAATTCTCCAGCAATTATCTCCATCTGGTGACTTCAGTGACCATACTATTCATCCCTTCCTCTCATTTCCTCTTCATGTGATTTTTCGTTGATGGCCCTAGTTTTGAGCAGGGAAGCTAAATCTACTGATATGGAACTGCATCTTAAATACTTCAGAAAGTACCTTTGTAAATCCAAGTACTTGGAAATGGAGATAGATCCTTCCACAGAGAACCACGATGGTGAAGAAATGAGGCAGATTCACCTCCCAGTTTTTGCTGATGACTTAAGATTTAAGGATATGCTACAATTGATGCAGCTGCTTGGTAACTGGCCTACATAATGTGTTTCTTGTCTGTATAAGAGGTTAAAGTACTGCATTTGGCCCACAATAGTCCTGGTGTGACTATTAGCTGTGGAGAGTAGAATTGATTGCAGCAGAGCTGGAAAAGGATGTAAGAGTGTGGGTTGCACCTAGACTGGACCAGCAGGAGGAAATTGAAAGGCAGTGGTGAAGACCTGATTAGTTCATATCTTCAGTACTCAGTGTTGTGCAAAGAGAGGGAAATTGGGCTGCTGGAAGGAGTCCAAAGGCCCACCGGGAAGGATGTAGGAGAATGAAAGGGAGCAGGTTATAACCAGAAACTGCAGTTCTTCTCATTACAGAAACCAGAACAGATGAGAAACATGATGTGGGTGTGCAGTATTTTATCAGGGAGATATAAGAGATCACATTCAGTAGGTTATAGATTGTAGGAACCAGATAGAGCTTGGATGTGCAAAAGTACTTTTTTGCTTTGAGGGCTGTAGACCAATAGAATGGACTTCTAAAGTAGGTGGTAGAGAAAGAGAGAGAATGCATCCCATTATTCAAGAGGCATATAGCAAGTAGAGGAAAAGTGAGGGAAGGAAGAAGGATGGAAGACTGGTGGGATATTACGATGTATTTCCATAGGTGATGAGAAAGTCTAATTGACTCCTCCTGCTGTCAAGCAAATGTAATGTAATCACAGAGGAAACAGAGCAACACCATTCAAAAGCACTATAGCTTTAGATTTTACTGTATATCTTTATTCTTATGGTTGAAAGTGAAAAGAGGGTAATGAAATGCTTATAAGTTATCTCAACAAAAGCTGTGCATAAACTGTAGAATGTAAGATGAATCTGAAAGATGAAAATGCTGAGCATAATGCAAGGAAATATTTATTTATAAGGAGAAGGCGTATTTTGGAACAACTTCCTCATAGTAGTACCTGAAGTATGATTGTAAAAGAAGTTTTTAATGTTTGTGTTGGGAAGCTGAGAGCTGTTGGGCTTAGCATTGAATGCCATAGGTTCACGTTATGCTACAAGAGAATAAGTAACTATTCAAAGATAACCACGTCAACAGACAGCCAGAATGCATTAATTGAATATTTTACTGTGCACATTTTGAGAGGTGGACGGATTGGCCTAAACTCTGGACTGATGGTGTTTTTAGAAAAAAATCCTGGGAAATGCTATTCAGAGGTGAAGAGACATATGAGGGAAGGGTTTTGGTGGCACACCAAGCTGTGATTTGTTTGTCTACTGTCATGTAAAGTTGACTAGTTGGATCTGGCTAAGCTAGGGGTGTGAGACTGTGGCTCACTGGGGGAGGGGAGATGGGAGGAGTGGCTTGGCCAGGAATTGAAACTTGTGGAACTGCTCCTTGTGAAAAGTCTTTGTCTCAGTAGTTTGTTGACACTTCTGCAGGTTTTTTTCGGAGCATGTGTGGCGCATCAGTGAGAACAACATTAGTGAAACTCACAGCATGCCAGTGAGTGACGCATGAGCTGCAGACTCTCAAACTTGGCAGTTTTTTTTCCAAGTGTTCCATTCTAAATGAATGGAATTCTGCTTTGACAACAAATGGTGGGGCTGTTTGTTCTCACAATCTGTACATTATGGGGCAGATTTGGTTTCCAAGGGAGTTATGATGTCTACCCCCCATGAGGGCAGACAAGAGGAAAAACAAAATAAATTAGGAATGAGTGCTTATTTTGGCAGCTTTGAGAGGTGCAGTAAATCATGGCAAGATGAAAACATTTTTTTTTCATCATTTGCCTGTAGTAGTCCTTTATAGGTTCATAGATAAGTACTAGGCTATCTGCCCAAGGGCATATGTAAGCCTAGCCAGAATATGTTGGCTTTCGCCACCCCTTAGATTAGTTCCCTGTACCTCTGTCCAGCAGAGCCATTAGTTCCCTGTGCCTCTGTCCAGCAGAGCCACTGCAGTGATCCCCTTGAAGAGTGTTCGTGAGAGGCTCTGCCTAATCTAGATTGGAATCCTGTTCCAAAGCATGGGGGGGGGGGTCTCTGGGACAGGAATCTATCCCTCCAGCAAGTCCTATTTATTGTTATGGTGAGGTTTAGATCCCTAGAGCGTGTGGCTCTCTGGGATTTGTTTTTTTTTAGGTGGAGCATGTCCATCAATTCTGGGTTGGACATGGCCTTGTGTGTCAGGCAGAGATCACCTCTGAGTAGGTGGTATGCAACCGAGTACAGCTGAAGTTTCTTCAGTCGGCCTGCATAGGGCATCAGTTTGAGGCCAGTAATCCTCTTGGTGAGGTACTTCTGTGGTCTTCCCAGCTGTTGCAGGTGTCTTGTAAGGTACATCCCAAATGGGGCGTTGTACTCTATGATGGGTCTGATGAGTGATGAGTAGAGGGGCACAATAACCTCTTTTGTTCTATATTTATTTATTTATTTCCAGTTTGATAACCGGGGAAGTCCACTGGGCTCGAAAGCCCGTTTTCAGTGGAGGCCCGGGGAGAAAAGCTCCATGATAATACAATGAAGTAATACATTGCACACAAAAATACAAGCATACATTGATGATAACACATTGAACACAAAAACACAGCAGAAGGAGAGTAAATTAATACATTATTCACAAAAACACTCTGAGTTCTAATAGCACAATATTTTAACAATTCTTCAAAGATGAGGTACATTAGGCAGTATACATAAGAAAATCTTGTTTTTATGCAACTATAATGTTAAGTGGAGAAGTAAAGAAGAAGGAAAATATAGAATGAGTTTGAATGCAAGAGCAGGAATGCATAGGAGAAGTGAAGGAGAGGCAAAAAGTTAAAAGGAGAAGAGAGGTCAGGAGGAAGATGGCAGAAAAACAGATAGAGTAGTGATCCTTTTATGATAGAGACCAGAAGAACACCTTAAGAAAAAGGCAAAAAGATTCAAAAGTGAGACTAAGCATACAGGTGGGCAGAGGGAAGAGCACCTAATGGAATTAAAGGGTTTGGTCAGGGAGGGGGGAGGAGATAAGAGGAAGAGGGAGGGGAGCTAAGGAATGAGTCTGAAGAAGGGGAACCAGGGGTATGGCAGAAAGGAAATAGGATGAAATAAGATCTAGGTAGGGAGTATACAATTACATTTCCAATTTTGGGAAAGGTGGGAATGGAGAAGGGATTTGAACTGTTCATAGCTTGTAGTAACTCTTAGGAGGGAAGGAAGTGAGTTCCATTTTTTTGCTGTAGTGTAAGAAAGTAGGAGTTGGCCAGGGGGTCGCTTGGGTCTGTACACTGATATGAGATTTTGGTGGCTAGATCTTAGGGGCCTTGGAGGAGTATATAAGGTCAAGCTATTGGATAATGCAGGGCAAGCAGTAGGGTTAAAAATTAGTTTGTGTGCAGTAGTAAGTTGGAGGAAATCGAGTTGATTAGGGAGTTCTAGCCATTGGAGCCTACGGAGGCAGATGCAATGGTGAGTTGAGTGGGGGGAGTTAGTGGCAATTTTATAGTAGCAACTTTCTAATTTTGAGGAGATAGAAGTGGTGAGATTAGATAGAATAGGGGCACCATACAGTAGAGAAGGGAGAAGGAAGGTCGTGGCGAGAGTTTGTTTTGTAGATGGAGTAAGAAAGTTAGCATTTCTATAGAGCATACCGAGTTTCTGATAAGTTTTTTTTATGTTTATTTGAATATGATTATTAAAATTCAGGTGTTCATCAATGGTAACTCCGAGTAGTTTAGCACAACTAACAACTTCTATTGAGGAGTGGGAGAGGCTGGAGATTAAGAAGGAAGACTTGTCTAGAGTCATTGCTTTTGAGGGAGAGAAGAGAATGATGTGAGATTTGTTGGCATTAAGGGAAAGATGATTTTGAAGCATCCAATTTTCTGTGGTTGTAAAGGCCAATTGAATTTTGGCTTGGAGCTCGGGAAGGCTAGGGGCAGAGCAGATAACCGTGGAGTCGTCTGCATATTGTACTATTTCAGCATGAGGAATTGAAGAGTGGAGATCATTGATAAAAATGTTAAAGAGTAGAGGCCCGAGTATAGAACCCTCAAGGGACACCGGTAGGGGTAGGTAGGAATTTTGAGGTACCAGTATTCCATTTCACAGCTTGGGATCTATCAGAGAGATAGCTTCTGAACCAAGAAAGAGAGTTGTGGGAGAGATTGAGGTTAGAGAGGTGGTTGAGAAGGAGAGTGGGATATTGTGTCAAAGGCCTTAGAAAGGTCAAGAAGAATAGTGGAGACAATATTTCCAGAGTCACGTGCTTGGTTGACAATTTCTAGGAAGGAATGAAGAGCAGTTATGGTACTGTGGCCACGGAACCCATGTTGAGTAGGAGTGAGGAGATGATTGTTGAGGAGGTAGGGCATGAGTTGTTGGTGGATACATTTTTCAAGTATTTTGAAATTGGAGAAAGAATAGCTATCGGTCGGAAGTTAGAGATAGTATTATTTTTGCCTCCTTTATGGAGTGGCAGAATGTGGGCAGCACGCCAAAGTTTGGGGACATAAGATTCTTGGATGGATCTGTTTATGAGAATAGTGATAGGTATGGCAATGCCATCTGCTGCGAGCTTGAGAAAGAGTGATGGGATGTTGTCAGGGGCATTTGAGCAGGGTTTGAGTTTGAAGAGAAGTTGTTTGATCCTGGTGGTAGACACGGGTTGTAGAATGAAAGTGGGAGGAGGGTTAAGAGAGTTGGAATGAGGGATGTATGAAGAAGAAGGCTTTGGGTTAGGGGAATGGGAGGAATTAGAGAAGGATTTAGTCAGTTGAGCTATGGAGTCAGTGAAAAAGGAGTTAAAGAGAGTTGCGATTTCAGTGTCTGTCTTATTATTGTCTGGACAGGGATTGGATTTTGTACCTGGATGTAAGAGTGAATTGATAGAGTTCCAGAATTTTTTGGGATTGTTAGTGAGGGTAGACTGAAGTTTGTTGTAGTAAGATTTCTTATCATTCATAATGAGTTTTTTAGCATGATTACGGAGTTGCTTAAATTGCAGTAAGGAGGCTGGGTTTTTATTTTTATTATATAGTTTCCAAGTTTTGTCCCTTTGTCTCATAAGAGTTTTGGTATCTTTAGTTAGCCAAGGGGCAGAGTTGAACTTTATTCTTTTTGTACGGGGGGGGGGCTTGGGAATCTAGGATTTTAAGGAAGGTAGTATTGAAGAGTTCTAGTGCTTCATCTAGGGGGAGAGTATTTAGTGAATCCCAGTTTGTTACTTTAAGGGTTTCAGAGAATACTGAGGGGTTGAAATTAGTTAGGTTACGAGAGTGGGCATAATGTTGTTGGTGTGTGAGCTGTTGGGTTTTTCGGTCAATAAAGGCTGGGAGATGATCACTTAATGAGTCTGGTAAGGTACCAGAGTTGGAGATATAGTCAGGGTGGTTGACTAGAATCCAGTCCAAGATGGACCCAGATGGTTTAGTTTTGTTAGGTCTGGTAATGTTGTTTATTAGTTGAGTGAAGTTATAAAGATAGATAGATTGAGATGGAGTATTATTATTAATTATATTCCAATCAATATTTACATCACCTAGAATGATAGTCTCTTGTTTAATGTTGTTTGAAGCCCAACAGAGAATATTTT
Source organism: Protopterus annectens (assembly GCF_019279795.1). Lineage (NCBI taxonomy): Eukaryota > Metazoa > Chordata > Ceratodontiformes > Protopteridae > Protopterus > Protopterus annectens. The sequence continues at coordinate 879,168,472 of NC_056741.1, forward strand.
CAAGGGTGGAGATGTTGTCTCCGGGAGGGATATAGATGGTTATTATACAGATACTTTTGAAGTTGTTTAATTTGAGGGTTCCTATGACTAGTTCTGCATTATTAAAGTTAGGAATGGTATTTTGGTAAGGGCTGAGATTTAGCAGGCAGTTGTAGACTAAGGCTACACCACCTCCTTTTTTGTTTTGGCGATCAGACCTGAGAGCATGGTAGCCAGGTGGTAGAATTTCAGAGTTAGTAGTTTGGGGTTTTAGCCAGGTTTCTGTTACTCCAACTCTATGCAAACTCTTTTGTGATTAGGTGGGTCACATAGAAGGATTTTCTAACTACCTTGGCAATATGATTATCAAAGGAGAGATTACTATCTATTTGGGTCCCCAGATCCCTTATTTCATTTTCTGTATTTAGGGGACTACCACATATGTGGTAGTTCATGGGTACTTTGTTTTTTCCAAAGGGGATGACTATGCATTTTTTGGCATTTAGCTTGAGGCCATGACTTTGACACCAGGTATCCGTCTCAGTGAGACCCTTCTAGAGGATGTCTGTATCAGCCGAAGAGTCAATTATGGCCCCCAGTTTGCAGTCATCTGCAAACTTGGTCAGCCATAGTCCTCCTGTGCTTGCCTGTACCTCTGAGAAGTATATACTGAACAGGCGGGGTCCGAGGACTGAGCCCTGGGGGATGCCACTTGTAACCGGTTTAGAGCCGGACCTAGAGCCTGCAACTCTCATTGTGTGGGTTCTATCCGTGAGCCAATTGGTAACACATCTCGTGATGTAGGGGCTTATGTTCAGGCTGGTGAGCTTGTCTATAATACCAGAATGGGAAATGGTGTTGAAAGCCTTTGCGAGGTCTAGGTAGGCTGTGTGGACCTCCTTTCCCTCATCTAAAGCCTTGGTAACGGTCTCAAAGAAGTCCACCAGGTTTAGGAGGCATGATCTGTCCTTAACAAAGCCAAACTGGGTAAGGCCCAATGTTTGGAGTTTCCCATTGTCTCTGTTAATGAGTTCCATGATGATGCGCTCCATAGCCTTGTAGACCAGGCTAGTCAGGCTTATAGGGCAATAGTTCCCGGGGTCCAATGTGGTTCCACCTTTGTGGAGCAGGATAATTGTTGCTGTGTGCCACTCTATGGGTATGTAGTCTGTAGAGAGGCTGAGTTTGAACAGTGTGTTTAGGTGAGGGGTTAGTTCATTTTGGAGTTTGTGTAAGACACAGCCTGGGACACCATGCTGTCCCATTGAAGCTGTGTTTTTGGCTTTGGATAGGGCTGTTTTAACCTGTGTGTCAGTGATTGCCAGGACTCTACATTCTTCTGGTATGGTTATGGGCCCTTTAGGGGGTGAGAGGGGGGGGGGTGAAGTTTGCACTAAACCTGTCTGCCAGAATGTTGGCAATATCAGTTGGTTTGGTGTATTTTGTGCCATTCTGCACTAACTCAGAGCAGATCTGAGAGTTTCCACTTAGGTTCTTGACCGAGCTAAAGAATGCTTTGTGGTTATCTTTGGAGTCGTTGGCAATTTTTCTTTTGAAGCTAGCCTAGGATGATTTTATGAGGGATCCTAGTTTCTTGTTGATACTGATCAGGAATGTCTTTACTTCTTGGGATTTTACTCTCTTCTGTACTAGTTTCTTCCTTCTATTGTATAGCTTGTTTATGGCAGGGGTCCACCAGACTGGTTTCCTTTTCTTGGAGAAGTAAGTCTTGGTTTTGCTTGGGATAGCACGATCCATGCATTCTTGCAGGTGCTCATAGAGTGCCTTTGTAAGGGATTCAGCAGCTTGGACAGCATTGTCCTTTAGCATGGGGGCTGTGAACCTTTCCACCTCAGTCATAAATAATGTGAAGTTTGCTTTTGAAAAGTTTTTCACGGTGGTTTCCTTTTCCTTAAATAATAGAAACTAACACAATGCAGAATTCAAAAGCAAACCTTTATAGAAGTGTCCAAAACAAAGTTTAAGATTTGTGTTGAACTAGAACTAAAATGTCTATATATTTTGGCTTGTCATTCGGGTTCAAAAGCCCTGTGCCATCAGATTACATAATTTCCTCTGTCACACAAAAAACAAGTTTAATTATATTGCATCCACTTTAATTTCTTGCCCCACAATAGGAACAATGCACTACCAGTGTACAGGCTACCTGCATTAGCTGTTGGCATATTGGTGACTGCTTCCTCACAGTTCTGGCCATCTGCTTCTTTGAAGTACACTTTCATTTGCATTTCTGACCCTTTGTGTTCCTGTCTCCCAACCCTTGCTTGACTTGTGTGCAAGCAGTCAAGTCATTTTGTAAGAAACTATGGCAAGTCATGTTTTGCATTTCAGATTTATTTCTTGTCCATTCCTGTCCTTTAAAAAGAGGTTGCCATCCATTCTCAGGAACAGGAAACGTATATTAGAGATTAAAACTGAGTTCAAATACAGTTTACAAAGGTGTCAGAAGTGTGCAGTAAGAACAGATGCTAGCCTAGCACTTCACCCAGGCATCTCAGTGCAAATAAAGGAAAATGTGTGTTACACTACCTGAGTGGGTTTTTTACTGCACCTTTATGAACTATTTGTTTTGTTCTGTCGATCAGCCTTTCATTTCTTATGTGAAGAATAGATTGGGGTCAGAGTTTTGAAAGCAACATTTTTAGATGACTTTCAGAATGTATTACATTTTGTTAAAAAAATGTTAAGCTGCAGTCTAAACCAATTAGACTTCCAGAACAGTAACTACCTCACAGGCATTCTGTATGAATCCATCCATGGATATCTGTGCAGTTTCACAATTTTGCTTGACACTGCAAGCTGGTACCACTGTAGTTGTAGTATCTTGTTTGTCATCCAATGTGTTTTGCTTGGGACTGTGTCTTATGGGTTGAGGGGAAGAGTCTAGATCATGGGTGGTGAAAGCCAGGGTACCTTTTGGCTAGGCTTATATAGGCCATAGGGCCAATAGCCTAGTACCTACCTATGAGACAATGCAGAAGGAAATCATGAAAATGGGAAGAGTAACAGCTAAATATTTACACTGTGTAACAGAAATAAGTTTGCCAAGTTGATAAAGGCCTGTTGATCCTTGTTTTTTTTAATGTTTTTATTCCAGTCCTGTTGGCCATCAAGTTTTCTTTCTCTGACTACATGCTCAGCTAGTTTGTTTCCCAAGAAGACAAGAGCCCTATTGCCTATTTATTCATTTTAGGGGTGAGAGATGAACAATGGACATTAGTGCTGTAGTCTACTTTGTCATTTTACTTTACACAATAACTTCCACAGTGCATGCCCAGTAACTTGCTACATGGAGTAGGTGTCAGCAAGCAGTATCACTCATTCCACAATAGATACAACTTGCAAGATGCCCTTCCTTCCTTGAAGCTAGTATTCCCATCGAGTCTCTGACCTCGATCAGACTCTGGAATGTGAACTTTGGGCATGTACCAAAGGCCTTAAATTAGAAAATCCAATCTTTAACAGAGTATGAGATGATGTAGGAGCTTTGACTGATAACTTGGTTCCAGTCTGGGGTCAGTTTGGCTCTGTCTCTAAATGAGGATGGTCTTTGGCTAAAGGTTTTATGGGTGAAGCTGGACTAGTAAGACCTCTGGGCTGAGAGTAATGAAATGGTGGAATCGATCAAACTCCCTTCATGTCTGCCTAGAGGCATAACTCTCAACTTTTTTAATAGAGAATTCTGGGCAAAGCCAAGATTAACGGTGGGACAAAGTGCCAAAATTAGGGATAAATATTAAATATTGCTTGTATAAACATAGAAAGCTGGTAGAATAACTGATCTGTCTGTTCAGTCTTCATCAAGCCTGCAGGTCTCAGTTCCAAGCTTGGAACAGACTCGGCCATCAGCAAACTTAAGATTCTAAGCTAGAGCTCCTCCCACTCTACCCATATTGGCTCATTCCTCTCAGATACTTCAAATTTCATTTGCTGTGCTCAGAGAAAGTATTGTGATCCTTTTAGAGCTCCTCCTTGGGTGTTTCTAAAGTATTGTTAGCCAACCATAAGCGGTCTTTTGATCTTTTTTCTTTATTTTCCTACCCATCCTTCTCTTTCTACCTGTCTAAAAAAAAATTGTATTTACGTAGTTGTAGTATAGTGTTTGTCTTGTGCGTGGTCATTGCATTTCCTGTCTTTCTGTCTCCCCCCTTTTCTTCTCGGCTATCATGTCAGAAAATCTGACAAACCCATTGGGTTTAAAAAATGCACTTCCTGTGGGCGCAAGATCCCTGTGTCTGATGCCCACAGGGAGTGCATTTACTGTTTGGGCCCTGCCCACCTTCTGGTGGCTACTTCTATCTGTAAGGCCTTTCTTCCTGGGCCCTTGCAGACAGAAGAAATAAGCTTGTGCTCAGGGGTCTTATTCCCCCTCCTTCACCTGCCATTGCTTCTGTTTCTGGGGCTCAGAACCCCTCAAAAATGTTTAAGAAGGCCAGGGTACATAAGAAATGGTCCCCAGACCCCCCCATGTCTGTTGCGTCAGAGCCACCAAAGAAGGCCCCGAGACATTTGGAGCAGAGATCCTCAGCTCCAATTGTAGTGTCTTACTCTTTTCCCTATGCCCCTGAGCCCTCTTCAGGGCTGGAGCCTTCGGCACCTAGCTTGTCTCTGAGGGTTGCTTCACCCAGGTATTTTTCCAGACCCTCCTCTGTGTCCTTGTCCAGCAGGTCCTGTCAGATCCTGTCAAAGAATGAGGTGGACAGATTGATGAGGAAGTTTCTCCATAAGTAGATCCAGATGAGGGTCCTCCCAGCTCCTTCCCCTATGGAATCTGCGAGCAGAGCTTCCCCCTTTAGGATTATCTCTCCTCTGATCTGACCTACTGTTTCAGAGCTCCCGGATCCACTCCTTCCCCTATGGAATCTGCGAGCAGAGCTTCTCCCTGTAGGATTGTCTCTCCTCTGATCTGGCCTACTGTTTCAGAGCTCCCGGATCCATCAGCCCCTAGTGCCGGTCTGTTGGGCCCAATAGTCCTTACTGCTTCAAGCCTGACTGTTTCCTTGACTTGCTTGGTTCTGTCAGACGTCGAGTCTGGGGGGGGGGGTGACTTGACTCTGAAATTCTCGGAGTTATCACTTCCCCTCGGTGTCTCGGCATTTGACAGCACTGTGCTGACTTCACCCTCAGAGTGGAGGGCTGCTGGTGACCTGGGAAGGTCTCTTTCTGATCCCTAAGGACAGAGCAGGCTTCCTTGAGACTCCAGTAGTCCTTCTGTCTTTGAGGTAGTAGAGAGGGTCCTATCCACTCCTAGGTAGTAGAGAGGGCCCTGTCCACTCCTAGGAGACCACAGGCCCCTACTGTTTTGTATCCACCCCTTCCCCTCCTGGTCTCTGCATCAGAGACCTCTCTTGTGCCACTGGGGCAGCAAGTTCCTCAGGGCCTCCAATCTCTTCCACTTAGGGAAGCCCAGACTTTTTCTGACACCTTCCTGGAGCACCCCACTGAGGAGGTTTTCCAAAAGAAAAGGTGCAAAAGGAGGCATCTGGATTCCCCAGAGGAATCTTTCATGGCAGGCACTGACTTCGATGATGGAGAGTGGTCCCCCAGATCTATACCTGATGTGTGCTTTGGGGACATTTTAGAGATTCTTCGCAAAAAAGAGGTGGTTGGTCAGCCTCAAACTCCACCCCGGATGAGTCTGTTTTTGAAGGGATTCGGGACTGGCCCATCTACACCCTGGGTGTCCTCCCCTGCAGATCCCCTCATGGACTTGATGTCTGCAAGGGCAGTCTGTAAGGGCATTGAAAGAATCTGAAGCTGCAGACAGGCCTGCACCTGTTGCCTTTGGGATTCCGGATACTGGCAAATGCTCTTGCCACCCCTATAGTGCCTTTTTTAGGCAAGGTTCAAATGACAAATTCACCACCGTAACAGGTACAAGCAAGCAAATTCTGAGGGTAATGCTACTCAATGCTAGAAGTCTAAACCTCAAAATGCACTCACTTGAGGCACTCCTTAAAATGGAGAACATTGACATCTGTGCAGTGATAGAGACCTGGTTCAAAGCTCCAGAGAGCACCCCTGCATTACCAGGCTATAATTCATACCACACCTTTCGGCCACCAAACCCGGACCGAAACACTAAAGGTGTCCATATTCATTAAGGATATCCACACCTCCAAGCTAGTTGCTCAGCATAATGCATCCGAGATTATCCAAGTTCAACTAACTCTGGGCAAAACCGCAATCCAGATTGTAGCTTGCTACAGACCCCCCACCATGCCCCAGGATTCCCACTCCTCTTTTCTTGATACACTGGAAAATATTAAGGTACAACCCAACACTCTAATAATGGTTTATTTCAACTACCCAACCATTAAATGGGAAAACTACTCGTGTACCAACTCTTTTGCTCAACGTTTTCTGGAAATCATCAATTCCAATGCCTTGGATCAACTTATCCACACCCCCACCAGGGGCAGCAATATCCTAGACCTGGTTATCACCAACATGGGTGAACAATGTTCCACACCAGAGGTCAGCGCCTTATTGGTCAGATCCGACCACAAGCTAATCACCCTAGACATCCACATCCCACTCCCACCCCCCATTATGAAGACAACCGTAAAAAATTTCTCCAAAGCCAACTTCACACTTTTTAAGACAGAAGTGGCAAACTTCACGACACCCATGCAGATGTACAATAGAGGTACGACTGCTGAATCCTACACAAATGCACCTTATAAGCACTTACACGAGTGCATGGATCATGCTATCCCTAACAGAACCAAGATGCTCTCCTCTAAAAAACGAAGCCAATCTGGTGGCCTTCTGCCATAAACAAACTCTACGACAGAAGAAAGAAACTGTTGCAAAAAAGAGTAAAATCCCACAATTGGAGGAACTCCCTGGTCAGCCTCAGTAAGAAGCTGAGATCCCTCATAAAATCCTCCAAAGCTAGTTATGAAAACAAAATTGCTACTGAATCTAAAGACAACCACAAAGCATTCTATAGCTATGTCAAGAATCTCAATGGCAACACTCAGATCTGCTCTGAGTTACAGCACAATGACACCAAATATGCAGAACCAACTGATATTGCCAAGATCCTGGCAGATAGGTTCAGTGCTAACTTTACCCCCCTCTCACCCCCTAAAGGGCCTATCTTTATACCGGAAGATTGAAAAGTTCCTGTAATCACAGCTGCACAGGTAAAAACCTCACTCTCCAAAGTCAAGAACACAGCATCCATGGGACCTGACAATATCCCAGGCTGCCTTCTACATGAACTACAGAATGAACTGGCACCCCACCTAAGTACCATGTTCAATCATAGCCTCACCTCAGGCTTTGTGCCCATTGAATGGTGCACCATGACAGTTATTCCACTCCACAAAGGGGGGGGGCACAACAGACCCCAGGAACTACCGCCCCATTAGCCTGACAAACCTGGTCTGCAAGGCCATGGAACATATCATCATGGAACTGATAAACAAAGACATTGGAGATCTCCAAACTCTGGACCCCACACAGTTTGGGTTTGTAAAAGGCAGATCATGTCTCCTAAACCTGATAGACTTCTTTGAAGTAGTCACCAAAGACATAGATGAGGGTAAGTTGCTTCACACAGCCAATCTAGATCTCACCAAGTCATTCAACACCATCCCCCCACTCTGGAATTATAGATAAACTCACTAAACTAGGTATAAATCCCTATGTCACAAGATGGGTTGCCAACTGGCTTACTGACACAACCCACACTGTGAAAGTAGCAGACTCCAAATCAGACTTCAGACCAGTGACAAGTGGAGTACCACAGGGTTCAGTCATGGGTCCTCTCCTGTTTGGTATCCACTTCTCTGAAGTGCAGGCTAACACAGAAGGTCTTTGGCTAACTAAATTCGCAGATGACTGCAAACTAGGAGCCATAATCAAAACTCCTAACGATGTAGACATCCTACAAAAGGGCCTCACTGAGACAGATGCCTGGTGTCAAAGCCATGGTCTCAAGCTCAATGCCAAAAAATGCATTGTCATCCCCTTTGGTAAAAACTCTGTACCCATGAACTACCACATAGGCAGTAGTCTTCTTAACACTGAAAGTGTGATAAGAGACCTTGGGACACAGGTGGACAGTAGTCTCTCCTTTGATAATCACATTGCCACAGTGGTCAGAAAATCCTTCTACGTGACACACCTCATCACAAAAGTTTTCTCATCCAGAAAAAAAGAGGTCATTGTTCATTAGACCCAATATAGAGTACAACGCCCCTTTTGGTATGTACCTCACAAGACATCTACAACAACTGGAAAGGCCACAAAAATACCTCACAAAGAGGATTACTGGCCTGAAACAGATGCCTTACTCAGACCATCTCAAAAAACTCCAGCTTTACTCCATCGCATATCACCTACTCAGAGGTGATCTCTGCCTAACATACACTTAAAGAAACCCCAATCCCTCTGAGCTACACACTGTAGGGGCCTAAACCTTGTCACCCCAATAAACAGAACATGCTGGAGGGATATATTCCTGTCCCAGAGACTTCCCATACTCTAGAACAGATTACCTATCTATGTCAAACAGAGCTCCTCATTAGCACTCTTCAAGAAAAATCTTGATGATTGGATGGGTAATAGGAAATTCACCCCGGGGATCACTTCTGTGGTTCTGCTTGACAGGGGCACAGGAAAATAATTTTCTTGGGTGGCGAAAGCCAGGGTACCTTTTTGGCTAGGCTTGTATAGGCCCCTAGGGCCAATAGCCTAGTACCTACCTATGAACCTATCTCTAAAAGAGCAGATAAGATCCTTAGTGCCCCTAAGGATAGACCTCACTGGGCGAAGAGCATTCCGCTAGATGCCATGGTGGTGGCAGCCACCAAGAAAGAGCTTGCATGGGAAAGCTCTACTGTCCATTCCCCTAACAGGTAGTCTGGGGCTATGGACAGATTTGGAAAAAGGGTCTGTGCTTCTTCCACCTTTGCCCTCAGAGTGTTGAATTACCTTTCCCATTACAAGGCTACAGAGGGACTTACTTAAGGAACTCTTTAGCTCCGGCCCTGGGTCCATGACGGTGGAGGAACAGACTTCCTTTACCTCCTGTATGGCCACTTTGCAGTCCATTTCCAATATGTCCATGAGGCTGATCTCTCATGCAGTTGAGGGCACCTTTAAGGCGGCCAGTTCTGGTATTGCCATTCAGCACCATGCCTGGATGTGGCTGTGTGATTTTGTGGAACCTTTTAAGGCATCTCTTGTCAATGCCCCCTTTGACAGTTCCTCCCTCTTTGGACCAACTGTTCATGACACACTGTCCCGCAGTGAGGAAGATGGAAAGACCCTGTCTGCCATCAAAATCCACTCCTCTGCATCGCAAAGGTCTTTCTCCAGGAATCAGCACAGGGGAAAGAAGTTGTGGTTCAAAAACTCCCAGGGTCCTTTCTAGGATACTCATGGAGACTTTTCCCCCAGGGGCAGGGGGGATATTTCAAGTGGTAGATGCCACCCTCAGGGCAGAGGGGGGGGGTCTGCTGAATCAGTGGTCTCTGGAGTCTCCCTTGGAGAAATCCTTGCAGCATCCCTGAGGTTTTGCCAGACTACCCCTCTCTGGAGGTAGTTGGGGGACAATGCTCCTTGCACCTAGGAGCCTGGTTAGCCATCACCAATGACTGATGGGTGCAAGGTGTTATATCCAGATGTTACTCCATTCCCTTTTTAAATCCCCCAAACCAAAACAACACCTCTCTGATGTTCCACTCAGTCAGAAGGAGGCAGCAACTTTAAAAATTGCAAAGTTGCTCCAAAAATGAGTCATCCAGGAGGTCTCCTCAGAGCAGCATAGATCAGGGGTTTACTACTGATTCTTTTTAGTCCCAAAGAAAACAGGAGATCTTAGGCCCATACTGGACCTGACTTATCTGAACAAATCAGTGAGACACACGAAGTTCAGAATGGTCACAGTTCAGTCCATCCTTCCTTTTCTGCAGAAGGATGACTGGATGTGCCTGATAGACCTAAAGGATGTGTATCATCACATCAAAATGAACAGATTCTCCAGAAGATAGCTCCATTTTAAGCAGGTAGGCAGTCACTACCAATTTCGTGTGCTTCTGTTTGGCCTCACCACAGCCCCTAAGGTGTACACCAAATGCATGGCAGTGGTTGCAGCTCACCTCAGACTGCAGGAATTTCATGTTTCCTTACCTAGACTACTGGCTCCTAGTTACACCATCCAGACAACTACTGGTCCAGGCCAGTGATTTTCTCTTATTACTGGCTTCAACCGTAGGGATCACCATAAACCTTCAAAAGTCACAATTGCAACCAGTGCAAATGATAGATTTTATAGGAGTTCACTTGAACACAAACAAAACCCTTGGCCTATCTTCCACTGGACAAGATTCTGTCACTACAGATGCATATCAGGCAAATGCTAGTGGTGCCAGTTCCTCCAGCAAATCTGGTTCTCAGGGCTCTGGGTTCTATGGCTGCAACTATAACTTTACTACTGACAGCTCGCTTGCATATGAGAGTTCTCCAGTGGACATCTGTCCAGTGGTCCTGATGTATCATCACCTCAATCATCCTATGAGACTGTCTCGAGTGTGTAGAAATTCTCTTTTGTGGTAGCTTCATGATCCAGAAGTGTCTCAGGGTCAGCCTTTCATTCTTCCTACCCCATCACCAATTGACCAGAGATGACTCCCAGCTGGGGGGGGGGGGGGGGGGGGCATTACCTGGGGCAGACAGTTTACGGCACATTGACTCTCCAGGAGACCAATCTGCATATCAACATCCTAGAGATGAGGGCAGTGCTTTTAGCTTTGCAAGCCCTTCACTCCCTTCTTCCTCTGGGGATGACTGCGATTTAGACTGACAACATATCTGTCATGTGGTATCTCAACAAACAAGATGGAACCAAGTCCTATCACCTCTTTTGAGAAGTAATGAGAGTGTGGCAATGGACTCTCTCTACCAACCACTTTCTAGTTGCAATGCACATTCCGGGGAGCACAATATATTGGAGGACAGGCTCAGCAGGGTACTGTAGATGCCTCATGAGTGGTCTCTGAATCAGTCAGTAGCAAACTAGATTTTCCTCAGATGGGGCCAACCCTGCTGCAACCTTTTTGTCTCTCCAACAACAAGTGCAGCAGGTTCTTTGCCCTGATACCTCCACAGGGACGGTCACCAAGAGATGCTCTAGTCCATGCTTGACTTCCTGGTCTACTTTATGCATTTCCTCCTCTTCCTCTGATTCCCAAATTTCTTCAGAAGGCATGCAGGTTGAACAGCAAAGTGATCATCATTGCTCCTTTTTGGCCTCGACAAGTTTGGTTCATTTCTTGTGGTCTCACCTAATTTTCCCTCCATGGACCTTGGAACCACGTCCAAACCTTCTCTCTCACCCTTCAAGGCAAATTCATCCAGATCTTTACAATTTGAAACTAACTGCATAGTTTCTCCAATTCTGATTATGGCTAGACAATCCAGACTTTCTTCCCCAGTCCAGAAGATTATCATTTCCTCCCATAAGTTTTCTACCCAGAAAATTTATAAAGGTAAGAGGAAAAGGTTTTCCATTTGGGCCTAGCATCACATTGATCCACTTACAGTGCCCATTTTAGCAGTATTGGATTTCCTGGCTGGCCTTTTTCATTTAAGTGCCAGCTTCTCTACTGTTAAAGTTCAGTTAGCAGCCATTTCTAATTTTCACAATGGGGAGAATGCTGCATCTTTATCTTCTTCTAGACTTGCAAAGCTTTCCTCAAGGGTACATTTCTTCTTTGACCTTCTATTAAAGATACTACGCCTTCATGGGATTTTACATTGGTTCTTCAAGCTGTGACCTTACCCCCTTTTGAACCTGCTGCTAAGGCAGAGTTAATGACCTTACCCCCTTTGAACCTGCTGCTAAGGCAGAGTTAAAATTCTTGTCCTGCAAAACAGTCTTGTTAGTAGCTATTACTTCGGCCAAGAGGGTTTTGGAGCTTTAAGCGCTGTCTTCCAAACCTCCCTATCTTATTTTTCATAAAGAAAGAGTTACCTTATGTACTAATCCCTCTTTCTTACCAAAGATTGTGTCAATAAACACCATTACTCAGTCCATTATTCTTCCTGTGTTTTTTCTGAACTTGCAAAATAAGAGAGAATAAACTTTCAGGAAATCTGATCAGCTGTTTGTCACTTTCTCAGATTCCAGAAAAGGCAAAGCTGTTGTTAAAGCTACTTTTGCTCATTGATTAAGAGATTGTATTACTCGTGTATTCATTGAACAATGTTCCTTTACCTAAACCAGTCAGAGCTCATTCCATGAGATCCATTGCCACATCCCAGGCCTTGTGGTCTAAAGTTTCTTTAGAAGATATTTGTGCAGCTGTGTCATGGCCGAACTCCCTCAATTTTATTTTGTATTACAAACTTGACATGATATCCAGGACCAGGGCTGCTTTTGGTTTTGTCCTTCCATGAGACCACCCAGATATATGTAGCTGGGGACTCTGTCCCTCAGGTTTGAAGACTGAACAGATAAAATCAGATAAAGAAGTTATGTACTCACTATAATATTCCATCTGTGTTGTCTGCTTCAGTCTTCATCAACCTTCCCTCCCTCCTTCCCACTTCCTTACCTCTGAAGGGCCTGATGGATTGTACTGGAAACACCTGTTCCTGTTTTGAGCTCCTGAGCATCTTTTTATTCTCTGTTGCTTTTTTTGCATTTAGAATGTATTTTTCTCTTCTAAGAACATAATTTGTGGTATCTGAGGGGAGTGAGGCAGTATAGGTAGGGTGGGAGGAGCTCTAGTTTGGAATCCTAAGCTAGCTGATGGCTGAGTCGCTTCTGAGCTCAGAACTGAGACCTGCATGTTTGATGAAGACTGAAGCAGACAACACAGATGGAAAGTTATGGTGAGCACATAACTCCTTTATTTTGGCATTATCATGCATTTTGTGAAGGATATTAAGTCTGAAACTGAAATGCCTGTCATCATTTAGTGAGTGCAGTATTTAATGATGTGCCAGAAACTATAAAGTTATATGAGGAACAGACCAAAAATATGAGTCACAAATATGGACATTCTGTAAAATTCTGGACAGTTGAGAGGTATGCCCGGATGCCAGAGATTCCATTTGTTTGTTTTTTTTGCCTCATTGGGGAATGAAGTAGCCCAAGGCTAATTGGAGACAGTTGACATTTAGCAGGAGGAAAGCATATAAAAGTATAATGTAGTAAAATGCAGAGATAACTGTGAGGAGTACAGAATGCAATACTCAGTTGTTGTGTCTTTCGGCTTTTCCCGGTTAGGGGTCACCACAGCGGAACTCCGGTCCGCTAATGATTGGCAGTAGATTTTTACGTGCCGAGTTGCCAGCCCTTACACACAACCTTCAACGAAGGTACGCCCATTCACGCATGTCTCCATACAGAAAACGCCCTAGCTGAGAATCGAACAGGACAACGCTACCGCAGCACCACCACCGCAGTCAGAATGCAATACTCAGTACAAAAGTAAAATCTGTGTTGAAAGGAAAGAAATAGTGGATAACCTGCAAGGGTGAGCCAGACATACTCTTTGTACTCTACTGAGTACATTTTTTTTTCTGAGCATCATATCAACATATTTTTTTCAGGTCATATATTGTCTGCAAGTCTTTAAATGAATGCCTTCAACAACAGAAGCAATATTGCTAATCTAAAAACAATATTTTAATAGTTTTAGGGGGAACAGCTGAAAATGTTGCTTACATTTATTAAGCACTTGAGGGGGCAGAAATGTTTGAGAGATGTGTCCATTTTTAAGTGATAGATGTCCAGGGAGGGGTGGATACAAAATGGAATTTGCTTGCTACTCCCCTGATAACCTGTGACTTGTTAAGTTACTGCATTTATAAAGGTACGAGGAGATGAAGTAGTAATGATCTGTTATTGAGAACAGTCTGACAAAAGCTTTGCAGTGTTATTCTCAAAGGAATGTGCCACATAAAAATCACAATGCTCGTTAAAAATCTGTTGGAAAGGCATAAGAATGAGCATCTAGGTACGAACAAGTGGGTACATAAAGGTATGCGTAAATGTGGGCATTGCACACAGTGTAAACACATTCAAGTGACTACTGACATCAATATTAATAACAAACACTACACAATAAATGGCTCCTTTAATTGTGAGTCCAAAGCTGTAGTATATGCAGCTTGCTGTCAGGTTTGTCCCTCATTTTATATAGGTAAGACCGAGAGGAAACTAAAACAAAGAATATACGAGCATTGTTATGCTATTAGTAAAGGTGATGTTAACAATGCTCTTGCTCGGCATATTTTACAATTTCCAACACATGAGTTTTTATTTTTGGTTGTACACCAAGCACTTTTAGACCCGAGAGGGGGGCCTTGGCAACTTTTATTAGAACAAAATGAGTTGTATTGGCAAATCAAAACGGCTGCATACATTTTCCCTGGTTTAAATGAATTTGTGTCTATTAAAAGCATGTTAAAATTAAAAGCTTTAAATAGGTAACATATTAATTTTGCATAAAATATTTCGAATTTGATACTGTATCTTTTTGTTGATTAAGTTTGAAACATAGTAACATTTACACAGTTTTTTATATATATAAAAATATGGACTTTGTTTTTGGTCATATATTCAGTATTATTATGATCAGATTTTGGTCTTTAACCAGCATGCAATTAATTATTTATTTTTTACATATTACTATATATTTTTTATGTGTCTATATTTAGCTAAATATCTTGGCTCTTATAGTAAATTTATGTCATTATCACATAGTATACATTTTCAGTTTTGCCCTAGTAGCTTTTTAAAATGTGATTTTTTTTAGTATAACATTTACACGTTATACATATATATTTAATGTTATTTATAAACTGAGTATTATGTACTTAACATTGTAACATTTTAGAGCAGGTTTCATACTGTTTAAATATTGTACTTTTATCTGGTTTTATTTTTATTGGTTGATTGAATGACTAATTGAAAATTAACTACAAGCTATATAAGCATCAGTTTTATGTTGTTCTGGGTCTGAAGAAGGTGGAATATTTTTACCACTGAAAGCGCTTACCATATTAAAGTTTTTAGTTGCTTTAGCATTACGTTATTCGTATTTGCTTATTTCAGCTTTCTCCTACCATTCAACTCGTTTTTCTTTTGATGCTCAGGTTTAAAAGCTAGGGTATCCTCTGTTGTTGCTGTAAACAGCTGCTATCTACTCAGCACTGAAATTCTTTGAGGGACATACTGAGACAGAAGGAAAACAGGACTGAGTGAATCAGTTTTTTAGGAAATGAATCTGTTCTTCAGCAACATTGTTGACTGCTACAACTCGCTTATCATTAAATCTGTGATAATTGATACTGCCTCATTCCTTCCTTTAAAGATGTGAAACCACATTTGGTTTTTGCATAAGAAAAGTGTTCGCATACATCTTTATGCATATGAACATTATTTTATGCAAAAAAATGTATTACACCATTTTGTAAATAAAATAATTGTGAAAATTGCTTCTGAACATGTAAGATAATTTAGACATATTTACAGCATTAATATTAATGGAAGAACAGGAGACGCTTGTTTCACTTCTCTGTGCTGGACTAGCATAGGTAAGTAATGGTGTATTAGTCATGTAATTGCTAAACTGTTAAATTAACAGTTTGGCAAAAAAAAACTAATAGTTATTCATCTGTTTTGCTAAACTTTTAAGTTAACAGTTTTCCAATTCATGTCAATGCAAAAAGGCCCACAGTGCTTTTTCCAAGTGAGTGCACATTCCTACATGCCCACCTTGAAGACCATTGGTGGATTATTTAGCCTAACACCCCCCAGCTTGCATATTTGCATCCCAGCACCTTCTCTGAGGGAACATGTAGTACACAACTGGCAGTGCCCTGTCCTCCCCCCAGAGGATGGGCATGCTCAGCTTCCCTGCAAGCTCTGCAGCAGTCACCTGAGCTGCTCATCGATGCTATGTTGCCTGCATGCTTGGTCGTAAATAGTTTTATTCCTGTGCATCACCAGAGCTGGGCAGTTTCATTTTTCCATCAAAACATGGAACTTTACTTACAACCACAAGTGTTTCCATTTTTAGAATTATAACTGATGCCTGTGCCACCACCTGCAGATTTTATACTTTAGTGAGCTATAAAGCTCTATTGGTCAAGGGGAGAGTTATGTTATGGTTTCTTTATTAATGTGCTACACAGCCTTATTTATTTAGTTAATTGGCTGCTTGTTCACCAGGCACGTGGAATGGTCAAAGGAAGTTTTCAACCATCACCCACGCCAAGAAGCAGTACATGTACAACTGGTAACATTTGAGATGCATGCATGTATGAAACTGTCCATGTTAGAAATAAACAGAGATTTTGTTACAGCTGTATTTCAGAACTTAATACATATTTAATGCTGCCATGACTATGAAAGGAGATGAGCAGTGTATACGATTTTAGTTCACACTTTTAGCATCTGCATTGGAGATGCTTCTGCATGTAAAGCTCATCATTTCAGATAAGTGAGATAAATAAAATATTTCTCTTCAAAGGTATATCTGCAGGTTCATAGAAATTAATATTTTTCTTTCATTTTATTTATTACACTTATTAATCGGATGGGTGTGGTGGTCCAATGAACCTTTTCATTTATGATTTGAAACTGAAAGCAAAAACAAACAGGCATCACATATAACTGTATTTACAGGATAGTTGGTTTGTTAGCACATCTTTTTAAGTTGCCAGTTGTACTTATTTTTCTTAACTAAACAATGGATAGTGATGCAAGTCTTCTTTATAGTTACCCTTGTTATCAAAGCATGTGCAAGAGTAAAATCCTTGTGAGATCTGCATATGAATTGTAGATATTCTGCTTCATTTCAGATTTCCAAGGAAGGATGGTTCCGTTTCACAGTTAGAGGTGGGTAAGCTTGGTATTCTTGAAAAAAGGCCAGGCTAAAGCTCTGGCTTGTCTCTTGGAGTCTAACTAAGAGTTATAAAATGGTTGGGACTAGAATCTATAGAATTTTATAATAAGGGTGAGATTATGTTGAATAAAAGGAAGATAGACAGCTAAATAAGCTTAATTGTAGGGCATAATTAATAAAAAGAAAACGGAGGAAATAGTGTTTCCATAAAAAGATGTAAATGCTTTAGGAATACTTGGTAGAGGCATTGACTTATTCTTGCTCATTTACATGTATATTGTTATGATCTTTTCTTTGCCCTTGAGGTCAGAAACCAAATTGTTGAGATTGCTGTTTATGGCTAATTGGAATAATCATTTAAATCCAATAAAAATGAGATTTTACGTAATGCAATAGAAAGGGGGTGGAGCTGAATCCACTTGTTTTATATTTTTCCACAGAAAAAGATAAGTATTTGAAAAAAGGAGAAAAAGAGAGTATCTTTTTTAATATATCAAATGATAGTAAGAGGAAATCAGAAGGCAGTTGGCAGATAATTAAAAAAAAGAAAATGGCATAAATTGAAAAAAATGGAAAGTAATAGAATATGAAACAAACAAGGATAATAGGAAAGAATACTTAAAATAGAAAAGCCTCTGCAAGGGAAGTAAAACAGAATAATAAATAATTAATGAAAGGTTGTAAATGAATATGTATGTATGTATATACAATGCAATTCATCAGGTCAGTGTTGGCTTCACTAGGATCAGAGCATTGCCTCCCATTTCAGTGCAGCTCAGAAACGGGCCTTAACTTGGGTCCTGCAGGGGAGCAGATTCATTGCTTCCCCATTCCATTGTTCTTTATCCCATTACTGAGTTGCAATGACATGGGAGTTGATGGGTTTCATTGAGATGTGGTTTGATGAATAAGCAGCTCAATAATTCCACAAATTCCATACTTGCAAATCTATACTTTTGTAAGGGAGCATAGCATTAAACTTAGTAGACCTTACTATGTATAGGCAATTCAGATCCTGTGTCCCAGATGTTACAGCTCCTCCAACATTTCTGACAGTACTCTGAATGAAATTTTTAAAGTCTGCCCACTCATTGCACTCGTAAACACATATTCCCAGTTATTCCTCTCTTTTCCATTATACCTCCAGTATTTGCAATATACCTGAGAAAAAAAAAATCTCTAATTTTGCTTATGGTATAGCAATACCAGTTCAAACACTTGCATCTATAAAAAGAAAACTCTGGTGATGTCCAGGTAAAATCACCAACAGCTTTAATGGAGCAAGCAGTAAAAGCACAATTACATCTAATACAACTGAACTGACTGAGCACTTTCACCCAATAAGGGCTTCTTCAGTCAGTTAACAATACAGTACAAAGCCTTTATCAATGAAATTCAAATCACATTGTAGCCAATGAGCATTTCTATGCAATAAATTTGTTATCATTGTCTGAAAGTTAACCCCTGCTAGTACAACACAGTCTCACATATCAAGAAGGTTTTTTGAAACCAAAAAAGAACCATGAGACAATATTGTCTCTAAAAGTTCTTCCAATAAGAACCCCTTACTGTTCCTTGTTGTTGAATTAAAAAACTTTCAGATACTAAGAGCTTTGTGTTTTAATATACATGCCAAGGATAAAGTGTCATTGATGCCAGGCGATGTACTAGTATCCAATCTAATTTGCCATAAACACTGTCTAACTTCAAGCATGTTTTTATAGTCTCCACCAAAGTCTCTAGTGTAAAGTCTATTAATAACAAAAAATATAAATTTCTTGTAATTGGTACAAGCCTTACTGTGACTAAATAGAGAATTTGTCGACTTTTTGTTTTTAATGTCCCTGATGTGTTCCAGTATCCTTTGTCTTAATTTTCTTGTGGTTATACCAATGTAAAATGCTGGGCACGATAAACAAGTTGCCACATATATGACCATGTTGGTGTTACAATTACAGTAACCAGGACTTGTCAGGGACCTGTTATAGTTACCAGGTTGAACATAAGGACCGTCGTTAATGTATTTGTAAGCTTTACAATTTCCACATTTTGCCATCCTTGCAGTTTTGTGACTTGTGGGTTTAGGTATTTTTTCCAAACGTTCTTTGATGTTTAAACCCCTACTATTTATAAATTTAGGATCGTCTCCCAAGATGTTTAGCATATCTATAGAAAATATATTATGCCATCCTGTTTGAACAATTTTCTTTACTTTACCAGACATGGTGTTATGTTGTACCACCATGCCTGCCTGAATATCATTGGGTTCATATGGATGTCTAAAATCCTTTCCTGTGTCTCGTGCTTTATCTAATAATATAGGTTTGAAATCAGTTCCTCTTCTCTGAATAATATCATATTTAGTTGAAACCACTAGGTCCATCGGGTAACCTCTTTCCTTAAATAACCCAATGAATGTGTCCACTTCTTCCAAAAATGTTGTCTTCACTTGTTATACGGGATGCCCTGATCAACTGGCTTTTTACTACATTTTTCTTGACATAATATGGGTGACAAGATGCTACTATATGTCTTTTTCCTAAATATACTGGTTTGTATCTTCCCTTCTCTAATATACAGATGTAAATCCAAAAAATCAATTGAGCTGTTGTCAACCTTGCTGGTAAACTTCAAAAAAGTAGTGGTGTGATTTAAGTAAGCTATAAAATCATCCAATTCATTACGGGGACCCTTCCATAAAAATAATATGTCATCCAAAAATCTTAAATAATAATAATTTTGGATGCGTAATTGGATGTCAAAACATATTGTTCTTCCCAGTCAGCTAATACCAGGTTAGCATAAATGGGTGCACACCTGGCACCCATTGCTACCCCCATACATTGTTTGTAAAATTCTCCCTCAAAGTGAATATAGTTGTTTTCCAGAACAATTTGCATTAGATCAACCAGTAAACTTCTTTTTACCTGATAAACTTGACTGTGTTTAGCCAAACTCCTTGAAAAATAGTCCAAACCTATATTGTGGGGTATTACAGAAAATAAGTTTGTTATATCAACTGTAACAAACCAAAAATCCCCCAAAGTTGTGTTAGACAAAGTCCTAAGGCAGTCAAGGCAATGCCAGGAATCTTTTAATATGTGTGGTATACAATCAAGAATGTTTTTACTGATGATGTCAATATATGCTGCCAAGGGTTCCATTTTTGACCTTCTACCTTCCACAATAGGTCTAAAAGGGGAGTTTATAATATCTTTATGTATCTTGGGAATTCCGAACAGACTGGGCATAACTGGATGTTCTACTGACAAGTAATTATATTCATCTTGATTAATTATTCGTTCACAAAGGAAATCATAGATTTGCCAGTCAATTTTTGTGTATGCCCTCTGTATGTTTAACATAGCGAGACAGCTTTAAAAAAGCAATGGAGAAAGGAGGATCTCTGTTGCTTTTTTTCAGCTATATTGCTATGTTAAACTCCTTTAACATAGCAAGACACTTTCTAAAAAGGAATGGAGCTCTTGCATTCTCCGTTGTTGTAACAAAAAAAAAAAAGACATACTAATGGAAAAAGGCTGGGCGACCGGACCTTTTTCCATTAGTATAAGTCTGATTTACAACGGGCACGCTGACCAATCAGCGTGCACGTGTTGGAATATTATGGGGGGGGGGGGTCATTGTATAACTGCAATGTCAATATGCTATTGAGTGTTGAAAGCATAAAAAGAAAATAAAAACCTAAGCGTCCATCACTATGTATGAAACATTTACTATTTTCTTAGCATGCAGAACTGTGCTTTTCTGTTCAAGCCATCTATTTCCTCTTATCCTGTCTTGTACAAGGTTTTCAGAAAACCTATAGTTCAATTATTCTTTCAAAAGAAATGCATAAAAATATAGATGTTTTCACACAACTTTTTTTTTCTCAAGGCAGTTGTGTGTTTTTGTGTTTGCTAAATTGGTTCGATGTTTTATAGTTTTATCAGTAACACCGGCATTCAGTGCAGGAAATATGCATGCTTACTGTAGCTTGCTACAAAAAGCACATACTCAACATGTAATTTTAGCATTTTCTCTTCTCAAGAGCAGAAGAGCCAATTAACCCATTACTTGCAAGTTTATATTCCTGCCTTCAGGCTTTGTTTGATAGAATATACTTATAACACACACACACACACACACACACGCACACACACAAAAAAAAAAAAAACAGTTAAAACAGGTAGTAGGGCACACCATCTGAATAAGCAGGTATATAGCAAGTTGCATAATATGCTGTGTAGAACATACACAATTCAAACCGGAGCAAGCCTCTTTCAACTCTCGGTGAAGATATGTTTAAATCTGTGAGGCATCATGTGAGATGTGAGTAGTAGGTGTAGGTGACAAGTGAGAAAGCTTGAAGAACCAGAAAAACTGCATACTATCAAAACAGATGTCAGCTGGTAGAGAAAATTGCTATAGCACTGACATCACACCTACCACCAGTCAGGATACTGAAACTGAGTGGTGGTCTATGTGCAAGTGGGATGTATATATAATGTTTAGAAGTTTAAAAAGTGGAGTATAACAAAAACTGGGCTGTTCTGGACACGAATGTATATTAGCACTATCTAAAGTAAATAACTAGTGTTATAACTTTGGAGACAAAAGCTTGAATTTGAGAATGTAATCCCAAAAATGTGTAACTGTGGAAGTTACCAACAACTGAGCAGGCAGTTAGTGATTGGCATATCACATCAGTATATTTGAAGGATAGTCTTAGAAATGTGTTCAGTCAGGTGACAGGATGCCTGAAAAATGAGAGGGCATCAGTTGCTTATATGCTTTTTGTTTGTATACTGCTGACCTGCATTGTGAAGGAAAATGTAGAGTCTAGGTGAATACTTAAGCATTTAAATGTAAAAATAATTTCTGATTTCATGGCATGAGTTGTAAAGATATATCAGTTATGAATCATATAGGAAACTGTATGGTCTCTTTTGAGGTCCAGTCTGCCAAAAGATTGTTTTGTCAAAATGGATAATTTCTTCTGAGGCTGCATGACTTTGGTGGATAGTATTTTATGTAAGAAGTGCAGGTATGAAGCTGTACATAGGGGTGTAAGGCTTGCCAGTCACTTCTTCTAAATCAAATATTTTATTTTTAATGGTCATTTTTCAATAAAGCATTCCAGAACTTGAAATACCATCTATATTCTGTTATGCCTGTGATATAAATAGGACCTGCTGGACAGACAGGTATGTATCCCAGAGACTACCCCATCTATGGAACAGGCTCCCCATCCATGTGAAGCAGAGTTCCTTCCTAATCCAATTCAAGTGCAACTTCAACAATTGGATGGGGAACTAGAAATTCATCCCAGGTGTGGCACCTATGTCTCTAATGGACAGAGACAACCTGTAAATGGTTCATCTCCCAGGCCCCTGCTTACACTTATCAAGGGTATCAGAAATTGTCAGACATTTGAGATGCATGGCTAGGCTTAAAAAGGCCCTTGTGGTCATTAGCCTAGTAAACACCTATGAATCTATGAAACTACAACTACTCTTCCAAAGAAAAGTTTTGGTTTTGTCAATGTTAACAGCGTTTTTTTTTCTAATGGCATATAGCTATTCAGGTGTATAAGGTTATACATAGTTTAATTCTAAAATCATACGGTCTTCAGTCAGTTATAAGAATGACTAAGTAGGTCATTTGCACAGTAATCACACAGAGCACAAGAATTTTTTAAGCACCTTTATTAAATTATCATGAAAGAAATTGACAAATATAAATTAATATAAAAGAAAACAAAAAACATTAACATGTTTCCAGTTATGGAAACACAGCAGTCACAGTTCAAAATATTCAGAGGTAAAATAGGCAGCAAACAGCAGGTAAAATAAATCCAACTTGAATGCATATACAAACTGGTAAGTGCTTTCACTATGGAACCATAGCATCTTCAGACCCTAATAAAACAGCATCTTCACTAAACATTTATATAGCAATATCATAATACATAAACCAGTCAGAAGTTAAAAACTAATAAAACAAACAGTTAAAAATGAACTCACTAAAAGAGTGAACTCAGCAAAAGAAGGTAAACATTACTTTTTCCTTCTGCCTTTTAAAACAGGTTTCAAAGGTACAAATTCATTTAAGCCTAGCCCCATATGTGAATGTAGTTTGGCTATCCATCTTGCTTCACATCTCTGTTTCATTTTCTTAAGCGCTTGTGTTGGAGTTTGGTTCGTGTCTGTGGAATAAAGATTTTTTGCTCATTACTTTGCTATTTTCTTGGCGAGAATTTTTTGAGCTTTGGTCAAATTGCAAAGAGATTTTCCTTGCATTTCTGCATTTGCTGAACGTTTCACAGTATTCCAGAGTGAGGTTTTTGGTCTACACGCACTCCTGTTTCCTGGTTGTGTTTTGCTGCTTCCTTTGATTTGTCATTTTCTTTGTTGTCTAACCTAACATTCTCCTATATAATATCTAATACTGTTCATTACCTTTCATCTGGACATGTTTAGCTAAGGCATTAACAATATTTGTTTATACAATATATATGGTCCCTAATGCATTCATGAAACCAGCAGTTGGTTTTGCCAACATGAAATGAGCTGCAGTGCTCACAGTTAGCTAAATAAACAACATTCATGGTATCTCAGTTAGCCATAACATTTAAGGAGTATTTCTTCATTGTCCATGGATGAACAAAGTCATTTCCCTCTCTTACATACTGTCAGAAATTACAAGTGCCACATTTTTTGGTACCCTCTCCCCATTGTCTGTAGCCCAACTTAGCCGGACAGCACAGCACCCTTTTTAGAAGTCTGTTCCTGTAATAAAACTTAGAAGATGTGCCAGTTAATACTTCAATAGATGAATCAGAAGTTAAAATGTGCCATTTCTTTTTAATTACATCAGTGACCTTATTTATGTCACTGGAAAAAGCCATTGGGATTCTTAAAATGCTATCCCTTCTAACTTGCCTATACTGATCACGGGTGGGGGATATAAAGTAGGGTCTCCCAATATCCTTCCTAAGCTGGTGGGCACCACACATACCCTTAGCTATTTCAGCCCCCCTATGCCCCCTATCCTCAAAATCTTCCTTCAGAGTCACAACAAATTCCACAAAGTCCTGGTCTTTAACATGTAGCCTTGAGGCCCCTAACACTTGTCCCTTCACCACATTCTCAAACACATGGTTAAGATGCACACTACTTTGATGGACAAAACTTGCTTTCTAGCAGTCCTTCATATAAAGGCTTGTAATAAGCATATTACTATTGGCCTCCCTCTTCACCTTAACATCCAAAAAGGATATCTCAGTATAGGACTTAGTAGCCATAAACCACAAAAAGTCTGTAATGTAATGAATATAACAGATAAACTGATCTAATTCTACCATGGTGTCAGTCCAAACCATAAAAAGGTCATTCACAAACTGTTGGTATAATTTTATTTGATGACCCCCACCATCTTGAACTCACTAGAAACCTGCATTCCAGGTTAAATAAATAAATAAATAAAAAAAAAGTGAGAACGCATTGGCCAGACATATTGACCTATTGCCAGGCCACTCTTTTCTGTTTATGGGTATAGACCATCTACCAGTGTCAGTTAGGGGGGACCTGTTTCTCTGTTACTGGAGGTACGTGAGCTTCTCTGGCAGCTGAGATTGAATGCTTTTAGTACCCCCGGTTTAAATGAAAGCTGTAACATTGCACCTTTTTTGAAACTTAAGGCACATATGAGGTGATAACCTGTGTTTTCTTTATATTTTATTAGTTAATATTACACATATATATATTTTTTTGATTACCTAATTAAATTTAAGTTTCAGTTTTCCATTTTTAGTATAGACACACCCCTTTTGCTTGTTTTATTTGTTTGGTCTGTTTTTAAGAGCACAAACAGACTATATAAAATATTTTCACTAGTTTAAGTGAGGACAAATATGTTTTTCAACTATATATTCACATACATTTTTTATACTGTCATGTGAGTTTCCCACACGTGGGCAATTCTGATGTGTGAAATACTATTGTCCTAAAGCTGTTTTTACGATAGTTGAAATATATAAACAGCATGCTATTGCTTTGTTTTACAAAGCAGAAAGTATATTAATCGAATGTGATTTAAATACTTGCCAACTAGTACTATGTGGTGCATTGCTTATCACGTAGGAATTCTTTTGGCTGTTTTTTGGTTGTTTTTGATTAAATCTAAAAATATACATAGGTATGATTATTAACTTTTAAATACAATCACTGACTGATTGTATTCATTGTACTTTTTATTTTTGGTACGGTTTTTAAAATATGTTTTAATTCATGTTCCTTGTTCAATATGATGACGTATATTGTATTTTCTATTTAAAACGCATTCTCGCGTTTTCTTATACCTCTGATGAAGCTTCCTGGTTAAGGTAGCGAAAACGCTGGATGTATTTGTTTTAATAAAATTAAGCGTTAAGGTTTTTGGCTGGCTACTCTTCTTTTGGCGTTTAGGACTTTTTGTGGTCAACAGAAACCTGCATTCCCATACAGCCATGACTGCATTGGCGTAACTATTGGCACAAGGTGTGCACATAGCTGCGCCAAACCTCTGGTGGTAATATCTATTGTCAAATGTGAAAATGTTATTCTCCAAAACCATTTCAAGGAGAAATACAATAAGATAAATCTGCCTAGCATCCAAATCACTTCTCATTTCAATAAAATCCTTGACCATTAAAATACCTTGCTGATTAAGTATCACTGCGAACAGTGATAATACATCAACCAAAAGGTAACTAGATGGAAACACATCACCCCTAGAAAACGCATACAAATCAAAAAGAAATTGCTGTGTATCTTTTAACACAAAAACATTGTGTCCAACATCGGTCTCAAATTTTTCTCTATATAAATGGACATAGATTCAGTGAGCCCCACCCCCTCCCGCCCCCAGCAACTGTAGTTCTAAACGGAGGAGGACTCATGTTCTTGTGAATCTTAGGTAGATCCTGAAATAACAGAACAAATGTAAATCAGCTTTTAGGTACCTATACAAATTATCAGAAATAGTTTTTTCTAACTTGGCACTGTAAAGCAAACCATGAGCATTACTACTAAAGCCATATAACTCAACCTTAGAAATGCATTTGTAAGTTTCACTATCAGACACCATAGCATTCAAACTGTTGTAATAAAATTCATGGTTCATGACAACCACCATGCCACCCTTGTCAGCAGATATTATCACAATACTTTGTTCATTCATGAGTGAGCATAAAACACGCCACTCATCTGGTGACAAATTATCAAACCTGCGACCAGTTTTTATCTTTCTGTAATACATTGTAAATATCAGATTCACACATTCTCAGGAACTCTTCTAACATAGAATTATTAACAGGAACAAAAGTGCTAGGTTCACAAAATAATGCAACATCCTTATCAAAGACAGTCTCACCAAGCTGTAATTTCAACATATTTCGTGCAGTTTCAAATCAAAAATAACATCCACCACATCGCAACCTTGTGATGGGATAAAAGATAAACAATTACTCAAAATATACATTTTTACCTCAGAAAGTACCTTCGTAGAGATATTATGTATCAGCGTTCATCTCTTATGAGCCACATTTGTTGTTCTCCTTACATTTGTGCTCTTATTCTACTTCCCCATCTCTCAACTGAGTGAATGTGAGCAGTCGGCCAACCCACATGTTTTGATAGGTTGTTGTAGAGTCACAAAACCCTGCACCACTGAAACAACAGGCATTTTCTTTCTAACTACCAGTTGCTCAACAATACTGGTCCTAGCTGAAGTCATCCATCATTGGTTAATATTCCCCTAGTTACCAGTCTCATTGGGGGGAGTGGTACAGACAGAACTATCACTAAACTTTGTTAACTTAGGAGAGATACTAGGTGCTGTTTTAGTTAAGGCCATATCATCATAGCCTTCAAATACATCAGAGGGTACTACTGTGTTTGATTTCTCATTCGTCAAAGTTCTTGGCCAAGAAGAAACATGATCAGCATGAAAATCATTTAAATCACGGTTAAGTTTCTTCCTGTTACTAGTAATCAACTTCCTCTCATAGGCACTCACATTGTGTATCATGTCACTAGTCAACCTAGAGTTCACTTTCCTGCCATTGGATATCACCACAAAGTTCTGATTCTTTAGGCAGAAAAAAATCTATCAACAATTGAAGATAGTAAAAACTAGTCTCCAAATTAATTTTCTGATAAGATGCTAATAATTCAGGATAGCGAGTGCCATGTAAGGGCATATTAAGAACCCTAAGGCCCCTTTGTATAACTTTAAGCTGTATACA
This sequence comes from Protopterus annectens, assembly GCF_019279795.1. NCBI lineage: Eukaryota > Metazoa > Chordata > Ceratodontiformes > Protopteridae > Protopterus > Protopterus annectens. Next base: position 879,195,634 of record NC_056741.1, read on the forward strand.
ACCTTCAAAATGCAGTCTCTGGTGTTGGTATTGTTTAAGTTCATACAAATTATTTTCTGCAGTCCTCAGTTTAGCAGCAAATACCTTCCTTACTTCCCCCTTAGCTGCATTAGATTCACTCAAAGAGTACTCGCCACTCAACAGGGGGTTTGTACCAACATTCAGAAATTTTATCCTCCTGTTCTTCCTCACTATTAACTGCTCATGGTTCATTGTAGTGTCAGTAGCTGGATTACCAGAAAATCCTTCAGCCATGCTCCACTGGTAAAACCAAAAGTCCAAAATGTAAAACAAAATTCCACCAGCAGACAAACCACACTAGTAGCCAGGAACCAAAGCTGAGTGCAGAGAAAAAAAGCACAAGTGTGAAAACACAGCAGTCACAGTTCAAAATATCCAAAGATAAAATAGGCAGCAAATAGCAGGTAAAATAAGTCCAAGTCTAATGCATATACAAACTGGTAAGTGCTTTCACTATGGAATCATAGCTTCTTTAGACCCTAATAAAATGTAGCACTTGTAATTTATGCCAGTATGTAAGAGAGGGTAAAGAGTTTGTTCATTCACAGACAGGTAAGAAATACTCCTTAAATTTTATGGCTAACTGTGGTACCACAAACGTTGTTTATATAGTTTATTTAGCTAACTGTGAGCAATGCAGCTCATTTTATGTTGGCAAAACCAACCATCAGTTTCGTGAATGCATTAGGGACCATATATATTGTATAAGCAAAGGTAATATTGTTAATGCCTTAGCTAAACATGTCCAGATGAAAGGTAATGAACACAGGTTTTCTTCTGTTGTGTTAGATGTTATATATGAGAATGCTAGGTCAGGCAAAATTGAAAATGAAAGAGAGAGATGTGAAGCAAGATGGATAGCCAAACTACATTCTCATATAGGGCTAGGCTTAAATGGATTTGTACCTTTGAAACCTGTTTTAAAAGCCAGAAGGAAAAGGAAAAAGTAATGTTTACCTTATTTTGCTGAGTTCACTCTTTTAGTGAGTTCATCTTTAACTATTTGTTTTATTAGTTTTAACTTCCGATTGGTTTATGTATTATGACATTGCTATATAAATGTTTAGTGAAGATGCTGTATTATTAGGGTCTGAAGAAGCTATGATTCCAGAGCAAAAGTGCTTACCAGTTTGTGTATGCATCAAACTTGGATTTATTTTACCTGCTGCCTGCTGTTTGGTGCCTGTTTTACCTTTGGATATTTTGAACTGTGACTGCTGTGTTTTCCACTTGTGCTTTTATTCTCTGCACTCAGTTTTGGTTCCTGGCTACTAGTGTGGTTTGTCTGCTGGTAGAATTTTTGTGTTTGACATGTTTCCAGTTATGTACATTATGTTAACTGTCCTCTGTCCTACATTGCATAAACTGCTCAATTCTTGCCTTCCTTTAAACCTCACTCCTCCCCCAGAACATTATTCTGCATATATTGTTCCCACAATTTCCATTTATTTCTATGTAATTTCTTCTTCCCTTTTCTAAATATCCCACTTCCAGTTCTTTTCCCTCTTTTACAATTTTCAGTACTTTAAATACAGGTGGTTCAGACTTTGATTTTTGTTTTCTTGTAATTTTTTCTTTGGCAGCCACCACTTAACAATGCCAGTGTCTATGCCATTCAAATCCTGTTTCCCAGCTCAAAAGAATAATTTCTTTAGTTACACCCATTTGCTCACCCAATATTTCTGACAAAGTACTTTGCAGAGAATTTTAAAAATCTTCCAACTCATTACACTCCCAAAACATATCTTCCCGTCACTACATGGACTCCAACGTTTGAAATCTACCTGAGTAAAAATTCTCACAAGAAAATTTTTTTTGTGAAACTGCCAAAAACAGAGAGAAAATACAGAAGATGGGGGAGCATCACACATACCTGTAAAAGGATGGAGGACTGCAGCATTATTTGTAGGTACTGATCTTTTTGCAAACTAGATTGCCCTTTGATGGCAAACTAGAATAGACTTATCGATTGCAATTCTTTCTTAAGAGGATGTGGTCAAAACATAATTCTTTCTTAAGAGGATGTGGTCAAAAACATCAAATACTTTGTGCAAATTTATAAACAGTACACTGACAAAAGGTTTCTATGTTCATTCAACAGATAGTATCTGTAACACAAGAGTAAAACAGGTGCTATAGACGTCTCTAAAATTGTGTAAATCAATGGCGTGTGTTAAACATTGTTATATTCCTTTTTTTTACCATTTCCTCGTGTAACATAATCCATTTTGATGAAAGTCACACAACTGACCTATGCTACGTGGTGCAGACACAGTATATGCATGGAGGTTGAAGTGTTAAGCTATATCAACTGCAACACACAAATAATTAAATGTACCAAAATTCACCCAGCATATACTTGAATCACCACTAAGTATAGCGCTGGACTTACAGCTATCTATTTGGTTATTACAGAATCCATGGGAAGGTTTTAGAACATTTCACTGTGTCAATATAAGGAAACAAATCATCACAATTCTAAGTTCAGTACTCAGAATGGTTGCATTTTGAGAAGGGATATGCTGGGTGAACTTCAAACATTAATTACAAAACACCATCCTTCAGAGAGTGGCAACATGGCAGGGCGAACCAAAGATAAGTTGTCCTGAACAGTGTATGTAGATCCATAATAGTAAGCCTGTATACAATGACTGTGCACATGCTCAGCAAATCGGTCACTGCTCAGTCTGTACTCCAGTAACATCTTATCTATGGTTGGCACTTATGTGGCTTCAGCCCTTTTCTTGGTTTTCATGTGAGTTTCTACAAAATGTAAAACAAGAAAAAAAAATCAAACACAGCAATAAGAATTGTAATCTATTAGTTATGTAGAAACAAAGCATTTAAACTTGATGTATTTATAAAGAAAAAATTGAAAAGTTTTTTTTCTAATGAATGACATTTCTTAAGAGGTACATGTGAATACATTGCTTATTGTTATGGTGCATCTACATAGCCTATTTTTTTTATCCATTTCAGCTTCAGAAAAGTAAAGGTAAATCTTGTGACTAGATCATCTTGAGTTTTAGGCTACAATTACTGCAGGAAGTTTTTGGTTTTAATCATTGCAACCAGAGCCCAAATTATCTGCTTGGTGAACTGAAGCAGTGTGCTCTGAACTGTGAGTATTTGATTTGACTGGATTAAGCAGTGAGAAATTTATTTGTGATGTTTTCTATTGTGTTTGAGATTGCCTTATGCATGGCAACTGTAGCTAGAGATAGGAGACAGGTGATGAGGCATAAGGCAGAGACTTGTGCTATATGCAGAGTGCAAATTCCAGTAAATCCTACAAAAGGTAAAACATTTTCTCAGTATAACACTGCAAAAAGCGCTTTCATCCACCCAAAGTGTAGACTTCATCAGAATACATAGTACATCCAATTAATGATTTAAATACCATTCTTTTTTGGCGCCAATGAGTTAGTTAACTAGTTCATCCCATATTTAAAGCTATACACTTCCTATATACTATGTACTAAACAGTTATACAGTAAATGTAGTAAAAACTTCCTATATACACAACCTCAAATAGGGCAAATTCATAAATATTATATAATTGATGTAATACAGTCCAAAACTATAAGAAACACACAATAAAATACTGTAAAAATACTATTAGATTAGAATAGTGTGTATATTGTTTTCTGCAACTATTTCATACCCGTGCTAATAAAATAGGCTTTATGATGAAGTCCACACTGGGTAGATGAAAGCGCTTAATCTGTTAGCACATTATGAAAGCAGTATTTTAAAAGTATTTTTATGTGGTTGCACACTTTTTTAGCTCAATTAAAGTTTTATGAATATTTTGGAAGCCTGATATTGCTCATTTGGAAGAATCCTGTGCCAACCAAACATTTTTCTTCTTTTTCTCAGTTTGGTTGTCACATACAACAGAGTTAAAAGGCAAGTATAAAAATAATGGGAAAATACTGAATATATGTTAAAAGATTATTAAGAAAACATAAACTAAATTACAAATGTTTTATAACAAATGTTTTAGATAATTTCCAAAACGGGAAAACAAAGTCTGCATTTATTACACATGACAAAAAAATGGATGGATGCTACCATGTGAGAAAAAGTGGATATGGAACTTGATACAGTTTAAGTTGTATAATTTCTATTTGAAAGAATGTTTTATACATTGTTTCCTAAGAAAAGTTTACAAAGTACTACTGCAAAGCTTACAATGTACACTGATTAAAGTTTGTGTTGGATAAAAAAATGGCCACAGTACTAATTAGAATATTTCTCTTTAGTTATGTAAAAGAATAATCATTTTTTTATGGGAGAAAATGGCTGCAGGGATTAGTGTTAAAGTAGAACAAATTAAATGTGTGAGCTAAAAAGTGTCTCATTAGTTTAAATTAATACATGATGACAGAGGAAGTTGATAATTTCCACGGAAGGTTATTTCGTGAAAAATAGCAACACTGGATTTTATCAAAGCCACCAGTCTGACGAGACAGGATAGCATTTTGAAAAGATAGATCTTTGCCATTTACACTGAAGGACAGATAAGAAAAACAATAAAAAGGCTTGAGAGAGAAGATCTTATTAGTTCAGTGAAGCACGGCAAACAGGCAGCTGATGTTCTTCATGTTTCACTGTTGCAGTCATCACACGGGTTATCTGCCTGCAGGTAGCCTTTAGTCGGCCCGAATACCAGAGACTTAATATTTCTGTGTCGGTTGCTGTCTCTCCAGGTCTGACATCAGGATGTCAGGGGTATAAAAATAGACAGCCAACGCCATTACATCAGTCTTTCTTGCTGGGGAAACTGAAGCAGAAGTAGATCGCACGAGTGCCAGTTGGCCGTTACCTGAGTTTTCATTTCCAAATTGAATTATCCTGAAGTCTTCTAAAGCTAAGTATCCCATTGGGGATCCTTTTTTTTTTTGCTCTAATCGATGTCAGAAAAAGTTAACAATTGTCTTGCCAGTGGAAAGCAAATACCACACCTAGATTTCCATTCTTACTGTGTCACCGGTTTAGGACCAGACCACAACTTACCTCACTGTCGGTTTTGTGCCTTGTTCAACACCCGAATTATTCATCATCAGGCCCTTATTGTCACAAAATACTTTTGTTCTTGATCTCTGTATTCTGAAATGGCTTCGGTAAGCCATCTGACTACAGATCTTCTGAAAAAACGTAAGGGTAAAGACAGAGACATACCCCTCAGGTCCAAAACTGCCGCCGACGCTTCTGTTAAACTAGTCACCAGTTCACAGGTACTCAATGAGGTGCTTTCGCAGCCCCTGATGCCCACTTCAGTGGAGTTGCAGGCCTCTGCTGAGACCCATTCTGAGTATGCCGCGAGACTCTTCTTCAACTACAGAACCTGCGGATGTCTCTACTTTGGATGGGTCCGGAGCTGCTGAGCAGGCACCGGCTTCTGAGGAAGTTCTTTGCACTACCGATATTCGACACAAACCGACGACTTCTTTTGCATCTTCAGTTCTGTCTAAAACTACCAAGTTTCTAAGGCCAAGAGTACGTGCTACACCTAAAACAACAACGGCCCAAACTCAAGCACCTCCTTCCTTGCCACAACATCAAATGCTTAAAATGGCAGAAGACCTTATTATGCTGATTAGGGGAAGTCAGCCTTCCCCTGCTAAGAGAAAAAGAGACCTGTCCCCAGCAGCTTTAACAGACCAAGAGTCCGATGACTCTGAGGTATCTCATTATGAAGACATGCATTTATCTGCTTATGAGGATTCAGATTCAGATGCAGATGAATCCATTCCCTCTGCTTCTCATGCAGAGGATTTTTCTTTTGGTGAAATCTTACATACTTTAAGAGAGCATTTCCACTGGGAATGCCAAGACTATCCTCAGTCCAAAAACAGACTCAGAGAATTTCTACATTTTCCACAACACAAGCCTTTAGCAATACCCCCAGTCCTGGATGTTGTGGATGATGTCTTTATGGAATCCAGTTTAACTCCTGATGCTTTACCCCTGCTACTAGGAAACCAGACAGGTACTACAGAGTTCCTGACTCTCACAAATTCCTTTTTAAAAATCCTACTGCTGACCTAGAGGTCATCTCCCAGTGGCCTAAAGGTATCAAAGCAACTGCAGCTAAGAATACCATCCCTTCAGACAGGGATTCCAGAGCTTTAGACAGATGGGTTAAGAAAGTATATACCTCTGCAACTCTCACCATTAGGGCTTTAAATGCCAGTTTCACATCCTGAAGTACCAACAACATATTATGGAACTTATTAAGTAAAAAATAGCTACCTTTACAGACAGTGCAGAAAATAAAGAATTACAAGCGCTTATGCATACTGCAAGCCAAAGTCAGCAAGCATTCTTTGCAATGTGGCTTTGACGCCATAGAAGCATCTTGCAGGGCAGCAGTCACTGGTTCTGTACTGAGAAGGCATGTGTGGCTTAAGGAGCAGACCTTGTCAAATCAAAATTACTAGACGCTCCTTTGAACAAGGACAATCTGTTTGGCACCATAGCAGAAGAGGTTCTTAAAAATATGGAAGAAAAAGCTACATCTATGCAGCCAGTCAAAGATTTATTTCAAGTACAGCCTCCTAGATTCAGTAGGCTTGCTCCTCAAAACATTGGTCCTTTCCAGACCCATCAAGGCCATCTCAAACTAGACCCAGGGGAAACAGACGCCCCAGACTACAGTCTCAGGGTATGCAGAGATGTAAGCAATGGAGTGTCTCCACTTCAAAAACAGGGAGTGCTAAGCTACCCCCTTATGGAAATAATTCACAATGACTTCTCAACTCCACTCCCCACCTCTGCCCAACTGCTTGTGCCCCTAGGAGGAAAACTTACCCATCATGCAAAAAAACTGGACTTTCATCATCAAAGACCAATGGGTCCTCAACATTCTATCTCAGGGGTACAAATTTTACTTCCACTCACTGCCAACCCCAAAAGGGTTCCCAGACCTTCCTTCAAACCAGTGGGCAGAGGCACAAAAACCAAGTTCAATCCCTGCTCTCTATAAGGGCAATTCAACCTGTTCCTGCAGAACAGATAGGTCAAGGGTTCTATTCCAGACTTTTCCTGGTGCCCAGATCTTTCCATTCTAAACACCTTCCTGGTGGTACCAAAATTGAAAATGCTCACCCTGCAGCAGCTTCTTCCCATGCTGGCCAAAGATGCCTGGTTAGCCACCCTAGACTTAAAAGAAGCCTATCTGCACATCCCTATCAGGGACTCATGCAGGAAATATCTACGCTTTAAGGCAGGATCTATGCATTATCAGTTCTCTGCACTTCACTTTGGCTTATCCACTGCTTCCAGAGTATTCACAAAATGCTTGGCTCCAGCCATTGCCTACTACAGACAGAGAAAAATTCAAATTTACCTGTATTTGGATGACTGCCTGATTCAGGCAGACATGCAGGAAATGCTGTTGCAGCACCTGACATTTGTAAAAAAACCTTCTACCTCCCTGGGGTACACCATCAATGAAAATAAATCAAAACTAGTCCCCAATCAAAAGATTGTATTTCAGGGAGCAAGCTTAGACACAGCATCCCAGATGGCATTCCTTACTGCAGAAAAACAAGCCTATCTGACAGACAACTTCACTCAAATGGCCACCAGAACCCAGCTATCCGCAAGGTAAATCCTGCAAGCCCTAGGGTTCATGGCTTCATGCATCCTACTGATTCCATAAGCCAGACTGTGTATGAGGAAACTTCAATGGTACTTAAAAAGTCTTTGGTGCCAACATTCTCAGGACCTGGAAACTGTCATTCCTATCATACCTTGTCTACGGACAGAGTTTATTTGGTGGGCAGTAACATGCAACCACAACAAGGGACTTCCCTTTACTCAACCCCACACCATCCAGACCCTAACCACAGATGCATCAGACTATGCCTGAGGGGCACACCTGGATGACAAGTGCATTCAGGGCCACTGGAGCCCAAGTCAAATTCATTTGCACATCAACCAAAAAGAGATGCTAGCTGTTCAGCACACTCTAACAGCTTTCAGATCCCTACTCTCACCAGGACCCCTGCTAATAAAAACCAACACCACAGTTATGTACATCAAAAAACAGGGGTGAACCCACTCTGCAGGCTAGCCATGGCCCTGTGGAACATGGCCTTGGACATACAGGTCCACCTGCAAGCTCAATTCCTGCCAGGCAAACAGAAGTCACTGGCAGATGACTTAAGCAGAAATCTCCTAGACTCACGAGTGGCAATTAGAGCCCAGCACCTTCAGCCTTCTGATTCAGAAATGGGGGACCCCAGAGGTGGATCTCTTTGCCTCCCCCTGCAATCACCAGCTCAGCAAATTCTGCACCAGGACACCTCACAGCAGGGCCTGGAAAGTGGATGCCCTATCCTTCCAGTGGGTAAACCTCTTAATCTCTGCATTTCCCCCTCTGCCCCTTCTCTCAAGAATATTGCTCAAGATAAGGCAGGACAGACCAAGGACAATTCTGATTGCCCCCAACTGGCCACACCAGCACTGGTACCCAGTTCTGTGCAGCCCGTCACCGGTGCCACCCTGGCACCTACCCCAGAGCCCAACCCTGCTCACTCAGCAGGGGGGACAGATCTTGCATCTGCAACTGCAAACCCAGAATCTTGCAGCCTGGCTTATTCCTTGAATTCTCCCCCAGTGACCAGCCTAACAAAGCAGGTGCTGGATGTCATTCTTGAAGCCAGAAGACCCGGTACAAGGAAATCCTATGCCGATAAGTGGAAATGGTATTGCTCCTGGATTCAGTCTAAAGGAGAGGACACAACCCTGCCCTCCCTACCTCTAATCCTGGATTACTTAGCAGATGTACTCCACAGAGGCCTAGCCTTCTCCTCCATTAAGATCCATGCCTCTGCCATCTCGGCTCATTACAACTCTGAGCCACCCCTCTTCTCAAATCCTCTCATAAAACAGTTCCTAAGAGGGGCAAACAACTTAAGGCCACCAAGGAGAGCATCCACTCCTGCTTGGGACCTTAACTTTGTACTGGAAAAGCTCCAACTACCCCCTTTTGAGCCTGCAGTGTCAGCAGAGTTAAAATTCCTCTCTTGGAAAACAGCATTGCTCCTGGCCATCACTTCAGTGAGAAAAGTGTCTGAGCTACAAGTACTTATGGCCGTGGACCCCTTCATTATTTTTCATGCTGACAGGGTCTCCCTCAGGAATGATCCTTCCTTTATGCCTAAAGTAGTGTCCAGTGTGGCTCTCAACCATTCTATCTATTTGCCAACCTTCTTCCCTATTCCTCAAATTAAAGGGGAAAGGATCCTGCACTCCTTGGATGTGCACAGACAGCTCAGGTTCTACCTGGATAGGACTAAGCCCTTCCAGAAATCTGACCAGTTATTACTCAGTTTTGCACCAGGGGAAGAGGGCAAGGCCATTTCAAAACAGGCATTTTCCAAATGGATAGCACACTGTATCCAGTTCTGCTACAAACATCATGGGAAACCAACCCCTCAGGGGGTCAGAACACATTCCAGTAGGGCAACCTCTACCTCTACAGCATTCCTCAGGGGAGTCCCTATCAGGGACATTCTAGAGGCTGCTGCCTGGAGTTCTGTACACACATTCAACCAAGCATTACCAGCTGCCTATATTTTCCAAATCCAGGGCAGGTTTTGCAACTGCAGTCCTGCATGGCATACAAGTCAGCCCAAACTCTTCTTGACTGCCGCCACCCTTTCTTCAGCTTTGGGAATCAACCCAAGTGTGATGACTGCAACAGTGAAACACGAAGAACATAGTACAGTTGAGTACACTTACCATAAAATGTAGATGTTCAAGTGTATTCACTGTTGCAGTCCTGGTTTCCCTCCCTCCAGGCCCCTTCTCTTTCTCTCTCCTCTATGTGTATATTACTCACCCCTTGCAGGGGTATTGGTATTGATATTTACTTTTTACTGGTGGTGATTTTTCCACCATAGCATGGCTCTCTGTTGGGGGGCTCCTGACATTTGGGGTAAGAAAAACTGATGTAATAGCATCGGCTGCCTGTTTTTATACCCCTGATGTCCTGACGTCAGACCTGGAGCGAGAGCAACTGACGCAGAAATACTGTCTCTGGTATTCGGGCCGACTGAGGGCTACCTGCAGGCAGATAACCCAAGTGTGATGACTGCAACAGTGAATACACTCGAACATCTACATTTATGGTAAATGTACACAACTGCACTTTTTTATTCCATCACTTAAAGGGATAATATCATATGTATTTTTGGTGATTATAAATGGACTGTTATTCAGGCTATGATCGCTGAAATATATAATTTCCCTCAATAGGAATAACTGGTAGTCATGCTTAATAGTGAAACTGAGGGCAGGATTCACGAAGCCTCCGTGTAAGAGTTACAAGGCTTACACGGAGGCTGCAGTTGAACAGTGTGATGTCAGCATGTCATGCATATGCATGAGGGCATGCTGAATCACACCTAAGGCTAACACAGTCCTTGTAAGACAGTAGGGGGTGTGTCGATAGGGCGAGCCCTGCAAACGGACACGCCCCCAGAAGAGTAAAAGTCCTGAAAGTAAACCCCCACGACACAGTCCATGTAAATGTGAATAAACACAACACAACACATGCCCCCACAGACTATGAACATAAAATGTAGAAATGAACATCTAATATTTTTTTTTATAAGTTGTAAAGATGTTTGACCATGAGTGCGCTCGTTTGCGCGGGCGTGCCCGGTGCTTAGCCACAGTTAGCAGTCAGTGGAAAAGCATATAAGAACTAAATATGCAAAGTAAGCCAAGAAGCAATAGCGTAGCGGTAGAGACGTCGGCTGAAGAGGAGGTAGTCATGGTTCGAGCCCCCACAACATCAATTTTTATTTTTAGTGAAATAAGCATGAAACAAGTCCCTGACATATATGTACACATATAAAATTATATTTTATGTAAAATGTAATGAAATGGGCCATGTATTTTGAAGAAATGTGAGATAATAAAAAAAAAAAAAAAAGGTCAGATGTGCCTATAGCTGAGCTACAATCTAACAAGTTGAGTATATCGGCCTGTAGGTGAGCAGTGTTTTAACAGGTTTAAAATGAGTGCCCGTAGGTGAGCAGTGTTAAAACAGGTGTAAAATGAGTGCCCGTAGGTGAGCAGTGGTTTAATAGGTGTAAAATGAGTGCCCGGGGTTGAGCAGTGTGTTAACACGCTGAAACTGTGTGCCCCTAGCTGAGTTGAGCATAATATGCGTGCTGACAGCCAAACCACGCGTAAACCAGCATGATCCGTTTGGGCGGAGCTGCGCACCGCGCCAACAAGCTAACCGACGGGCAACGTTGAGCAAGCTGTATCAAAACTGCCTTTACAGAGACACACCTCCTAGCCTGTGTAGACAGTCATAAAATATAAAAAGCAATGGCCAGGTTCGAACCCAGGATACCATGCACCATAGTTAAAGTACTGAACCACTAAGCCATGACAGTTGCACTTAGAAATGCAGTAATAGCATATATATATAGGAATGAATAGAAAGAGGAGCATGACAAAGTAGGTTTTGTGAAGCTGATACAATTCCAAAATGGCCAATCACAGATAAGTGCGGGAAAAACAGCATATATAAGCCCAATAGGCGGGAATACACAGCATAACCGATTGTAGAACCGACTTGCAGCCAGGATTGTCAGGTGTAGGAGAGGGTAGTTGCTTCCGAGCACAGAGGTGGGGCATTGAGGAGTCCAAATATATGGTTTGGCTCCTCGTCCATAATCATGAGGCCCAACTCATGCAGGGCCAGGTCCTGTGGGGAGCATATAGGGCTGAGGCGTGGGACCGGTTGGCACATGATCTCACCAGTGCCACAGGAATACCAAGGACTGGTGAGCAGGTCCATCACCACCATGCGGCCCTGAAGAGACGGAAGCAGGACCAACTGAACCGTTGGACCCAGGAGGCCCGGCAAATGCCCAACGCCCCACTACTGAGTAAATTACATGTAATTATTTATGTAAGAAATTAACCTAGCTGATATTATGGAGATGTGTATTCCAATATTACTTTATTTATATTACTGCTGCAGGTGTCCGTTCTGCAAACCGTCGTGCCTATGGCGATAGGCTGGTGCGGTTGCGCCACCAGGCAGGTCAGTAATTCTCTCCCTGTAACTGTAAATAAATATAGAAGTATGACAGTTAGAAAAAGAATGCAGTGTAGTCACTAATTAATAAAATGTGCAAGTAACAGTGTAAGAGGGTTTGCAAGTATTGCTTGATTACAAAAGTGTGATGCAGCCTGTAATCCAAACATAAAAATGAAACAAGTCTGAAATAAAATGTCCCACCTGTAATATAATAGTACATAACCTGCAGCAGGCTGAAAAGTACAGCTGCAGAAGCTGAGTAAAACACATGTGTGAAATATATCCCTGTTGAAATTCAGAAACATGACATAAGTGAGACTGTTGGAAAGGATTGTTATAACTACAGGTAAAACATGTCAATAAAACCTAGAATTAAGTACCATCCTGAATTGTAAAAATAAAACAAGCGAGAGAGTGTGAGAAAGAGGTATGAATCCACCAATAAAGTAGTAATAACTCCTGAATAAAGTATACTGCAGTCAGTACAGAATGAAATGAATGTGACAGGCAGAACCAAACAGCAACATGTGTTGAAAACAGTACTGCAGCTGGAATGTGTGTCCCAAAATCTGGATATGTTGCTCTCAGTCTGCAATATGCAGATAGTATGGTTGTCTGAAATACCAAACATCCACAGTTGTCTATAGCTATATAAAGCAAATGTAGCAGGATGATAAGGCTGAACAGAGCCAGATATGAATGTGTATGAATAAAAATGAAATGTATATTGATGTAGCAGTAACATTCCTATCACCAACCTGAAGTAGTTATCACATAGGAAACTGTAGGCAGAACTGTAGTGTGTATATATCTGCAACTAGTAGAAATGTACAGCATATGTATTGGTATTTGAAGTTGTTAATTAAATATTTCTTCACCCTACCCTATAACCACATATAATCCATTCCACGTGAAATTGGTATGTGCAATCACAATTAACACCCCTGGACATTTGTCCTGTTGGTTCATACATATTTGCATGTACGTTGATGCATCTGCCCTGTTCATACATCCAAACCTGATGGCCTGTTGCCATCAATCAACCCTGTATGTTCTTGGATTGTGTATTGCTGTTCAAATTATGCATGTGTTATGCTTGCTGTTCAATGGCTTGAATGTATGGGTGTTTGGTTAATGGGAATACTAATGCATGCTGTTACAACTAATTGTGAATGGTATTGTATGTTACTAACCCAAACTGTCATAACATAATACAAAACATAGGACGACAGGGAAGGCGGGTTCCAGCGGACCCACCTCTCCCACCTCAGCTGGCGAGTGCATCTGGCAGTAGTGCCCAGGCCAGACCCTCCTCCAGTGGCCCTGTGCCACCTGCAGGTGGAAGTGCTGCAGGGGATGGGGCTCATCCCCCCTCTGCAAGCGTGGCTGGAGGAGAACATCCACTCACCCTCTGTAGTGTCCGGACTGTGGTGCGTAGGGAGATCCGGCACGCTGTGCTTGGGCCCCTACGCCAGCTTGAGGCATGGGTGGCACAACTCACGGGCATGCCTGCTGCCCGGCCTACACAGCCCCCAGTACAGCCCCATCCTGGGCAGTGAAGGCACAGTGGCAACTGCCCATGGGTGGGGATCTCAGTTCCACTGTTGCCATCTGTGGGCTCATGGGCTCGAGATATCCAAACATCCGTCCCAGTCAATTGTGTAACCCCCCCCACATGTGTCATACACCGCCCCTGTATGCATCTTGTTTGTCTTGTCTGTTAACCTACCCAACCTACCTCCCCAGCTATACCGACTTCCTGTACCTGACATACCACTCTCACCTGAAAAAAAAAAGGGCACTCTGTACCCACAAAAAAATTACACCCCATACATAGCTGCCCATTTTGCACACGTCTGCTGGACATGTAAACTGTCAATTACAATTGGCTGTACAACAAGTATTATTGTTGCCCTTACACCTCTCTCAGGGGTGTAAGGTTTCAAATGTCACACCAAATTACAAACATATGCACAGCCGTTGCTGACGAAGAAATGGGCAGCTATGGGCCTTACCTACATCCCTCCTGCAAAACCCGAGCTTGTTTCCCTACTGTCCTACCCTCTTTGTGACCCCTTTTTCACCACTTTCCTATCTCCCCATTTTCTTTTCTTTCAAAGAAAATAGCGCGGGCGTCCGCGAGAGTAAGCACTTTTAAGCAGTAGTAAGTGGGTGTGAGCTTCTGTGCGCTTAGCTAAGCATGTGTGCGCGAAGCTAAGCAGCAGTGTGCATGCGTGACCTCCGAGCAAACCAGCGCTAACCCGCTTACAACTGCTTAAAAGTGCCTTAGTCACTCTGAATGACAAGGCCTGTAGTTTTCTCAGCAGCAAAATAAAATACCCCCCTCAGTCTCGAACCCAGGACCTTAGAAACACTAGTCTGCATGACTTACCACGAAGCCATGAGTGCTATACAAGAACACTGTGCTGAAAGAAATATATCATAAAATAGTAGGAATTAATTTAAAGGGATTATACAAGTCTAGTACACAAAGCATGTCATGTATATTTACTGTCAAATCTAGTGGATTTGTAAAATAGTACTGTGTGCTGAGAAACAGTCATGCTAGTTGGTAGCTACTAGGTAATAATGTCACAGTAGCATCTGGCAAGCCACACACATACTCAGAGCAGGATAAACACAGCCATAGTTGAATAGTTAAGAGTTCAGACATAGCAACTGTGACTGAGTTACAGGGATGTCCCTGATGTGAAAACAAATGTCAACTGTGCCCCACTGACACCCTGCCAAATGTACCAACAGTAGCTTACAGAACAACATGCATTGCAGTGTCTACAACACAGCCTGAAATATGAGAGACATACCAACCCTTACACTCACAGAACAGTGTCCACAGCAAACCAGCATGGTCCCCACCCTGATAATCTGAAAGGGCTACGCCTACCTAACATACCTTTTTATAGCACAGGCCTGTAATCACAGTGAGAACTGCAATCACTACACAACAGGCTGCATGCAATTAGTAAATGCTGGCTAACAATTGGTGCAGAGGCCATCACATGGACATGTGCAGATACCTACAAAAGCATCCTGTACTCCCAGTCCACACATGCAATACTGTCATTGCACCCACTGGAGGTAGAGAGAGAAAACCAAAAAAAAAAAAAAAAAAAAAGAAAGAAAGAGAAAGAAATAACAAACCGGAAACATCAAGGCAAAGAGGCAGACAGCAGGCCAAGCAACTGCAAGCCTACACAAACATCTGCAACAAACACAGGTAATGTAAAGTACTACTATAATACTCTACATACTGTGAACCCTCCGGATGTGTTATTGGTCTGTATCTATGTATATGAGGATGTGCATAGGGACGGGGACATACTGAAACTGTCACTGAAGGCTCCACATACATATGTATGTGATGGTAGCTATGTGCACATAGCAATGTAGGTTGCAGTGCAATGTACAAGTAGGTGGTACAGTAATGGGTGTTCAGCAGTACGTTACTGTGTGTATACATATGTGGACCTAAAAAGGAGTATATATATATATATATATATATATATATATATATATATATAACATGTGTATACGTATGTATATCGAGATATGTATGTATATATATATATATATATATATATATATATATATATATATATATAATATGCATATGTGTATACATAGATAGAGAGGGGTGTAGAAATACATAGACAGTTATAGTTTCACAGTAGCATAGTTTAGTACTAGGCTATCTGCAGACAGTGTATAGAATAGATTTAGAAACCTGCGCCTCTGTATAGTAGTGACAGAGTGAAGACCCCCCCCCACATAATAGCATTAGTGTACTGTGCCTCTGTCTAGTAGTGACACAGAGAAGACCCCTGCTGTAAACCTATGATCTCCCATTCACTTGTCAAGAATGCACATGAAGAGTGTCAATGAGGGTCTCTGCCTAACATGAACTGGGATCCTGTTCCACAGTAGGAAGCCTCTTAGTGATGGATCTGTCCTTACAGTATGTCCTATTCATATGTGTGCTGAGGTTTAAATCCATAGCTGTCGTGCTTCTGATGGATTTGGATTGTATGAGGTGGAACATGTCCATCACTACCAGATTGGACATGGCCTACTACATCAGGCACAGATCACCCCTATGTAGGCAGTATGCTATGGAATAGAGCATGAGTTACGTTAGTCTGGCAGCATATGACAGTTGTTGCAGACCCTTGATCCACCTGGTGATGTACTCATGGGGTCCCCCTAGCTGTTGCAAGTGCCAGGTGAGGTACATACCAAATGGGGCATAGTACACTGTCATGGGCCTGATAAGGGAGGAGTATAAGGGTACAATGACCCCTTTTGATGTGGATGTGAATCCCTTCATGATAAGGTGGGCAAGGTAGGAAGTCCATCCAGCCACTTCAGCAAACTGGGTGTCAAATGAGAGGTCAGCATTGCACAGTGTCACCAGGTCTCCGATTACTTTGTCTGTACTCAGTGGGTTATTGTCTATGTGATAATATGTAGGTACCTTGTCCGTCCAAAAGGGTATGAGTATACATTACGTAGCATGCAGTGTCAGGCCATGACTCCGCCACCAGTTGTTGGTGTCCGTGAGGCCTGTCAGTAGGATGTGTGTGTCAGCAGGTGTATTGCCTATGGCGCCTAGTATGCAGTCATCTTTGAACATTGTCAGCCACTACCCTCCCATGTCTGCTTCCACATCTGAGAATGATATGCCGAACATGAGTAGTCCCAGGACAGAGCCCTGTGGGACACCATATGTGACTGGCTCTGAGTCTGACATGGCACCAGTGAGGTTGACTATAGGGTTTCTATCCGTTAGCTGGTTTGCAACCCATCATGTGACATATGGATTTACACGTTAGCTGTTGATCATGTCTATGATGGCAGAGTGCGGTATTGTGTCAAATGATGTAGGCAAGTCCAGGTAGGCTGTATGGACCGATATGCCCTCAGCAATGGCTATAGTGACTGATTTGAAAAGGTCAACCAGGTTCATAAGGCAGGATCTGCCCTCTACAAAGCCAAACCGGGTGGGATGAAGTGTCTAAGTCCCCAATGTCTCTGTGTATGGGTACCATAATGATCCTTTCCATAGTGTTGCAGACCAGGCTGGTTAAGCATATGGGGTGGTAGTTACCAGGGTCTGTAGAGGTGCCACCTGTGTGGAGTGGGACTACTGTTGCTGTATGCCAGTGTCCAGGTACATATGCTGTAGTAAGGCTATGGCTGAATAGCATGTAATGTGCATGTGTAGCTCCTCTTGCAGTTCACGTAGCATGCAACCTGCAATTCCGTTGGGTCCCATTTCTGCTGTGTTTACAGCTCTGCTGAGGGTGGTTCCCAGCTGGACATCTGAGATGACAGGGAGGTTACAGTCAGCTGGGATAAGTAATTCCACATGTGTGGGTGAGGGAGTGTAGAAACCTGCACTGAACCTGTCTGCCAGACTGTTTTGCTTATCTGTGTGTTCAGTGTAGCGTATGTCACTGTGAACTAACTGTGAACACAACTGAGGGTTCCCACCCAGGTGTGTAACATAGCAGAGGAAGGCCTTGTGGTTATCTGTAGTGACCATAGCGATGTCCCTCTCATTGTTGGCCTTGCATGTTTGTACGACAAAACCTATCTGTCTACTACTGCTGATGAGAGATGCTGTAGCTCTATGGAAGTATGCTCTGCCATGCAGTAGCTACCATCTGTTGTTATACAAGTTGTTCAATGCTGGGGTCCACCAGACAGGACGCCTGCCCTTGGCGGAGGGGGTCATGGTTCCATTTGTGATTGCATGATCCATGCATTCTTGGAGATGTCTGTAGAAGCATATGTGAGGGTGTCTGCATTGTGGGAAGTGGATTACACTGGCCCAGTGGGCATTAATGATACCAACTCAGTTATAAGACATGTAAAGTCGGCATGTGAGAGGTTTCCCACTGTAGTCTGTTGTGTTGTGGGGGAGGTGGGATATGTATATCCAGGGTGATTAGTCTGTGGTCAAATGTGGCTAGTGAGGGGTATACTTCCAGTGTGTAGCACATTGTCTCCATGTTTGTGATGATCATGTCTAGTATATTATCTCCTGTTGTGGGAGAGGTGACTAGCTGTTCCATTGCATTTGACATAGTGAATACCGGGAACCTTTGGGCTAGGGTGTTTGGGGTAGAATAATGCACCCAGTGTATGTTAGGGTAGTCGCACTATCTCAATATGATGGTATGTGGTGGGACATTCATATCCTCCAATGTCTACAGGAAGGCCGACTGTAGTCCCTGAGATTGGGAGGGTGGTCTGTAACATGCTACCAGTTGTATAGCAGGTTTGCCTACGGTTATCTGCACCTGGATGGTCTGTGATGCTTCATGTGTTGCCACTAACCTAGAGGTGTGTGTACTCCATGAATATGGACATACCCCCTCCCTTTTCGTTTTGTCCCGAGTCCTGGGGCCAAAATGCATGATACGGGGTATAGCCTGGTACTGCTGGTGTGCTCTCAGGAGCCTTGAACCAGGTTCTCACGTACTGCACAGACATCGAGATTGGTAGAATATGTATGTACAGATATATGTAATACACACATACATATATAGATATCTGTAGAGACTTACACATATACAGATAGATCTGACTGACAACAGATATGTCTGTATATGACTCTCTCTCACTCTCTGTCCCACCCCCCTCACACTCACACTCACCCTGTGTCTCTCTCTCACCCTCTCCCCCTCTCTCCCCACATCTATATGTATATATCTACATCTAGATATACATA
The DNA here is from genome assembly GCF_019279795.1 of Protopterus annectens. Taxonomy (NCBI): domain Eukaryota; kingdom Metazoa; phylum Chordata; order Ceratodontiformes; family Protopteridae; genus Protopterus; species Protopterus annectens. The sequence goes on from NC_056741.1 coordinate 879,214,488, forward strand.
TGATATATACATATATACAAACAGATATATATCCGTATACAGATATAAATATATCAATACATATATATACTGTGTGAGGCACATGTGTGCAGATGTCTTGCTACAGGTGCCTGGTGTCACAGGCATGGAGTGAACACCAGTGTGGATACTGGAGTACCATACCCCATACAAAAACACTGACACCAGTAACTACCACATATGTAAATGCCTGCCCACCACTGCATGTGTCAGGGGGGAACAGGGTCAACAAGTGTACAACAGGCTCCACATTGATACACACAGTGGCACACTAGTCCTGTAATACCTGTACATGGAATGTGTCAGCGGACATGGTGTGTCAGCTATGGACATGTAGGTCACTGTACCCCTCCACACCCCACAGTGTCCTACACGGTATGTACCTCCCATGACAGCTACAGATATGGTGAAGGACACAGACATATGCAAGTAACTGTGTCAATGCACTCAAACACCACAGAGCGCACACAGACTACCTACATAGAGGTTACCACTGCTGGATATACATAGTTTGGTCACACCCATGACAGTTGTCTCCCAACCATGGTAACACCTCCAACATCCACAACACAAATTACCTATGTCTGTCATCCTTGTCACTGCAGTATAGAGCACATGGTGGAGGTACGGGACCCTACCCACAGATATGACATACCCTGTAGTAGACCACACAGAATTAAGAAGCAAGCCTCCCCATTAGTAGATGTCAGACATACCTCTGCTGAATGTTATGCTGATAGGTAATATGCCATATGAGTCACCCTGTGTAACTGTTTGTAAGGAGTAGGTACGATCATAACACATGTGTCACAAGGGGCAGGGTAGCATAACAGTATGCTGCTGTAGGCCCAGGGCCAAAAGCACACTACCTACCTAGGACACAATGCACACCCATTAACACATTGCAAATGGAATATGAGGTGGAATGAGTGTGCTAGTGACTGGGTGCATGTTGTGTACTGGTGTGATTGCTCACCATGACTGTCTGTCTGTCATGGTAGTGTGTGTCCTTGGTGTGAGGCCAAGTGTGTGGGGTATTGCGATCAACACATACTACATTGCCATATGTTGTGCTGTGTTACCCTGTATGTCACTGTGGTGTAGGTAGGGTTATGGCAAGTAAGAGTAGTGTGCAGTACCAGTGAAATATGTAACGTGCATTGTGTGCAGTGCATGGGCTGATAATGTTCCCCATACAGTACCTTGATTCAAACCCCCAGTGTGAGGTTGTGTATTGTACCTGAAACAGTGCGTTGACTGCTGCAGTATACTAGTCTGTTGTATGGAGTGTGCCAGGTACTGTTGCACAGTTGTCGGATGAGCACTGATATCTAGTCATGTACATGTGTATCCCCAATAGACAGACAGATGCTATTTATGGTGCCTAAGTTATATCACTGCAGTCAAGTATAATGTGTATTATGTGTGCTATAGTCTGCTGACAGATATTGCTGACATATTTCCCTTCTCCTTTTCAGGGACATGGTTCACCAGCAGAACCCAGTCTACTCTGTTGCAGAAGAGGAGGAGATACACCAGAGCCTGGTGCGGGATTTTGCTGTACACTTTTCCCGCACCAGCCAGAACCAGCAGGAGAGGGCTGCACTGTGGCAAGACCTGGTCCGTCGGGTAAATGACATAGGCACACATAACCGGACATATGAGCAGGTACGCCATCACTGCAGTGATTTAATTAGAAATGTCCGTCATCATGCGTCGGATATCCACAGGCAGCAGCTTGCCACAGGTGGTGGGGTGGCTAGACATCCCCCCCTCACCAGACTGGAGGGTCTACTCCTGAGTGTTGTGGCTCCAGCACAGTGGCAACAACAACAGCGGTAATGATGGAGGCTGGAGCCACACAGCAGCAGGACACAGAGCGTGCAGGTAACATGCCATGTGTATAGTGGCCATTCTGTACACTGTTAGGTTATGCATGTGTGGGGTGTGTCCTCAATTTGTAGCTGTTATCTTGGTAATTATTGTGCATTAGTGATAACCTCATTATCTGCAGTACACCTGTGGAAGCTGACTGTTACACTACTGAACTGTTACATGCTCACAGTATCAATGGCACAGTTGTGCCCACTGACGATGAATGTCTCTTTTCCGCAGGTCCCTCTGGTGTAACAGCAAGGCAGCCTATCCATGCTGGTGAGTGTGTAATACCATTTCCTTCACTACTCTGTATACTAATAGTAATAATAGGCTGAAGCAGTAGTGCAGTGTGTTTGATTGCAGGTGTGTTTGTGTCTGTGGGTTGATATCTCATATACTGAGGTGTGTGCATGTGTGCATGTGCCCATGTGTGCATGTGTGCATGTGCCCATGTGTGCATCAGTGGTGGCATTGTGTACACATTGTAAACTGTGTTTCCTGTCTTACTCCCACAGGTTCTGGTGCTGCTCTGGTGTCATACAGCAGGGAACCTGAATCAGCTGCTGTGGATAGTGATGATGATACCTGTGTAATGGCACAGGTAGGTGTGCCAGGGTCCGTCATTGGTCAGCCAATTGACATTACACAGCTGTCGACCCCATCTATGCGCACAGTCATCCTGCCAATACATTCTTTGTCACCAATGTCCCTAGGTGATGGACAGGAATACAGTGGGCATTGACCAGGTTAATGTGGTACCGGTGGCACATGCATCCCCACACTGCAGCCATGGCCAGGGCCCTGACACGGTACCACACAAGCAGACGTCCATGGGTTCTCGTGGGAGCATCCGTGGGCATACCGCCCCTGTCAGTCATGCCCACAGAGGTCTTTCAACCCCAGCTATGTTCCGGGCTGTAATGCAGGCACAGTCATGTATGAAACGGTACGCCAGACAGGGTCTGAGGGAGCTGAGAGCATGTCGCACAGCCATGAGTGACAGTATGCGTGATGTTGCGGCTGCCATCCGCAACTTCACCGATGTCATTGACAGATGTTGGGGGGGACACATTAGATCTGTTCTACAACTATATGTCCATGAGCCAGGGCAATGGTGGATGGTTGAGGTGTCGACATGGCCGTATGCCAGCAACGGCAGCAGCTGGCAGCCATCGCGGATGACAACAGGGCCACGGCCGCTCACATAGTGCCAGCAGCAGCCCCAGCAATGCTGGGTCTGTGCTGTCATCGGACAGCCCCAGGAGACAACGTGCACGTGGTGCTGGACAGTCCCAACAGGGACCTGTCTCCAGTCAACGAACACCTGCTTCTGATGACAGTACCCAGTCTGGATTGGTACCTGATACGGTCTGTAGCACCCCTGCCAGGCACAGGTACCATGTCTGTGGCCACAGACAGTGATCTGTATGTCCTGGCAGGTACAGTCTGCTGCTGTCCACAAACACCTGTATATGGCAGCCATGAGGTGGGACTGTGTGCATTCATACACACATGCAAAGTGATAACACCTAGGGCTACTGCATACACGCATACACTGCATCAACATTGCCCCATCTTGTACTGCTGTCCCTCACCAACACACACACACACAGACATGTCAATTGGTTGTATCAGTGGCAGACTCAGGCATACCAGGTACACACCCTGTGCATATGATGAAACTGTGCCACCTCCTGCAATCTGTAAGAGTAGTGCAGGAACAGGTTAACATGGTGCTGATGCACAGGGTGACTACATAGATGTATTGTAATAGTATGATGTTAACAACAGTACAGTGTAATTATAGCATTGTGGGTATATACCAGCATGCCTGATGCAGTTACAGTATGAATCTCATTGTATTGTTTTGTACACCCATACTAATTACCACAGTGTTCTGTCTGCACATCTTTGCATACTGGTGGTGAGGCTGTGAAGGGATGGCCACCTACATAGGTAGCACAGGGGATACAACAATGTACATATTGATACTCAATGATGGCCATGTCAACTGCGAGTTGCATGCTGTCCACACACGACTCTGCAATGCAGATGTTTCAGGATGTTGATATCTGTGCAGTACTGCACAGCAGGTTCAGGGCTCACAAGAGTACACTAGCACTACAAGGTCACACCTCATACCATGCATAACAGCACCAAAACACAGACCTAACTATGACAGGAGGGAGAGTGTCCATAGATGTCAAGGATACTGTGGTGCCAGGACAGGTAGCAAACATCATACTACATCTGGAACTGCTGAGTGAGGGCTCAGTGTCTGTTATTTGACATGTGTATTATTACAGGTATGAGCACTTGGGTATCAGGCCAGTTATTCAACATTATGAAAGTACGTGGTCTATACACTTGTGGGGGTTGCGGCTGGACCCAGCCCGTCTGACCTGGGAATGTCTGGGTACTGGCTTAGAGTGCCTGCATATATGTACTGTTACATGCTGGAAGTCGTACACCTTGTTTGTTGTAGCATAGTCTACATACAGGCCTGCTGACTGTAGCTTTGTTTGTATGCATGTTTGCCTGTTATGTTCCTGAAACACTGATTCCACCTGCGGTGCAGATATACAGTGCCTCTGTGGATCCCTAGTGACATCTGTGTTGCTTACTGTACTGATGTCCATGTGTCACTTGACAGAACGTCACTGTTTGTCCTGTTTGCATGTAGCTTGCCTGTAACACATTGCATATGATGTACCTCACATTTGCTCAAGACAGCATTCATATATGCCAGCACTTACAATTCAGGAGCACTACACCCTCACATAGTCACCTTGAGTACCTTGTTCCCCATTGGCCCTATGTGTCGTTACTTAGTGTGGGAGTCACAATGCTATGGTAGCATGTGCAAAGGTCACCTGTCGATCTACTCACAGGTCCAGTTGGTGAATCTGTGAGTCATGTGGCAATGTTACAGCTGCCTCATGTACACATACAACCCTCTCCCCTTCCCATACATGTACAACACATGTGAGAGATGCAACCACATAGCCAAACTGGGGGCTAAGCTCTGTTTACACAGCACTGGCATTCCCTGTCAGGTGGAGTGGGATACTACAGTGAATACAGTACCAGTTTCCCATAGACCTGCCACGACCACAATCCAAACACAGACACACACAGATACATTATTGGGCTCTCAGAATAGCATCCTGCCTGAGTAGCTGACACCTGCAAAGCAGACACACAAGCAAACATTACGCCAGAGCAGAGCACATGCGACACATAGCTCACAAAGCCTGTCTGCCAAACAGTGTCAGGCCATATGGCTAGACAACACACCTGCTACGGTTGTATGAGATACCTCTATTGACACGTACACGGTGGTCCTGCTCCCAGGCTGAACAAGGTGATGGTCACGCTGATCTGCCCGTCGGGCACTATGATCCACCACATAACACAAGCAAAGCAGTCACTCCAAGGCATGTAGCAGTATTGTCTGTGCCAGGTGTATGACCTCTGACGCACCTCCCTGGACTACATGTTAGGGGACATGGAGGGGCTCTCTGAGGTTGTGGCACAGGCTGGTATGACCCTGGCTTTGGGTAGCATCTCACCCTCACCATGAATGCTGCCACAATATGTAGATAGGTTCATCGGTTTCTGCACTTAACGTATCTTTCAGTGGCATCCAAAGGGGATCCAATGCCTGTCAGTGTGGGATTACATGCTGGACATGCCACATTGCTTTGCTTGGGACAGCTTGCACCTGTCACCCATGGGCCGTTGTATATTGGCAGAGGCTGTTGCTACACACATACTGCCTTTGTATGCAAGGCTGACATTACATAGCCACCTACACAGGTAGCACACGGGATGGGACACTAATAGCAATGCTACTCAACAGCAGCAGTGTAAACCTCAAGATGCATGCAGTGGAAACTGTCCTTAACATGGGGTACAGCAATATCCGTGCAGTAACAGACTCCTGGTACAAGGCTCCCAGGTGCACACCATCAGTGCCAGGTCATTCCTGATACCATGCTTGTCATCCCCTACACATGCACCAAAACAGAACAGGGGGGATGTATCCAAAGGCACCTCAGATACACCCCCCCCAGGTTGGTGGCACTGCACAAAGCATCAGAGCCTCTCCATGTGCAACACACAGTGGGTTAGACTGCCTTCAGGTTCATAGCCTGGCACACACCACACTCCCATACCCAGGAAACCCACTTGGCCTTCCTGACAACACTGGGAATATGACGGTCTCTACACACACCATTATATGGTTGTACTGCAACTACCCAAACATACAGTGTGAGCATTATTCTAGCTGCAAGACCCTATCTGAAGGTGACTTATCATTCATTCCCTGCATTGCTATGGAACAACTTGTTACCACTCCCACAAGTGGTGACAACATGCTGCACCTGTTCATCACCAACATGTGGACTATATGCTCCAGACCAATCATGTATTTCTCGCTGGTGGGATGACACCATCTACAACCCACACTGTATAGTCACATACCACATGCAGCCCCAGCACAGAACACCCCAGTCATACAGTTGTCTGATGCATATTCCCTGTATTCACATGAGGCAGGCTTCGGACATGGGAACTCTTGCAGTTCACAGGTACATATGTGTAGGTGGCACACACATACATCATGTGTGCATTGACATTACTGATATAATGTATGTTGTGCAATATTGGGAACAACAACCCACACACATGGACAAACTGTGTGACAAAATTACACATGGCATTTGTAGGATACAAACCCCTACCTAACTATGTTATATCACTTGTGAGAGTCGCATTAGCAGAGCGCGCTATTTGCATTACTGGGGGGATTGCTTTCTCCTGCTGTACTTATAGGGTGCTGACATCATCAGTGTTTAGAAAGTGGAATATGCAGCATGTGTTGTGTAGTAAAAGTTGCCAAAAGGGACATTTCTCATACACATGGAATTGCACACACTACTCCCCCATACACAGTCACACACTCACTGGGCACTTGCAGGATTCAAACCCCTAACTAACTATGTTATAACACTAGTGAGAGACGCGTTAGCAGAGCGCGCTATTTGCATTACTGGGGGGGGGGATTGCTTTCTCCTGCTGTGCTTACAGGGTGCTGACATCATCAGTGTTTAGACAGTGGAATATGCAGCATGTTTTGTTTAGTAAAAGTTGCCAAAAGGGACATTTCTCATACACATGGAATTGCACATACTACTCCCCCGTACACAGTCACACACACACACTGGGCACTTGCAGGATTCAAACCCCTACCTAACTATGTTATGACACTAGTGAGAGACGCATTAGCAGAGCGCACTATTTGCATTACTGGGGGGATTGCTTTCTCCTGCTGTACTTATAGGGTGCTGACATCATCAGTGTTTAGACAGTGGAATATGCAGCATGTTTTGTGTAGTAAAAGTTGCCAAAAGGGACATTTCTCATACACATGGAATTGCACACACTGCTCCCCCATACACAGTCACACACACACTGGGCACATGCAGGATTCAAACCCCTACCTAACTATGTTATGACACTAGTGAGAGACACATTAGCAGAGCATGCTATTTGCATTACTGGGGGGATTGCTTTCTCCTGCTGTACTTATAGGGTGCTGACATCATCAGTGTTTAGACAGTGGAATATGCAGCATGTTTTGTGTAGTCAAAGTTGCCAAAAGGGACATTTCTCATACACATGGAATTGCACACACTACTCCCCCATACACAGTCACACACACACTGGGCACTTGCAGGATTCAAACCCCTACATAACTATGTTATGACACTAGTGAGAGACACATTAGCAGAGTGTGCTATTTGCATTACTTGGGGGGATTGCTTTCTCCTGCTGTACTTATAGGGTGCTGACATAATCAGTGTTTAGACAGTGGAATATGCAGCATGTTTTGTGTAGTAAATGTTGCCAAAAGGGACATTTCTCATACACATGGAATTGCACACACTACTTCCCCCATACACAGCCACACACACACTGGGCACTTGCAGGATTCAAACCCCTACCTATGTTATGACACTTGTTAGAGACGCAGTAGTGGAGCGCGCTATTCACATTACTGAGTATAATTTCTGCTCCTGACATATGTATAGTGTGCTGACATCATTATGGATGAAGAGGTATGTACATCTGTTACTATCCATCAGTAAGGGGGAGAGCATATCTATGCATTAACTTTGCACAGGCACAGTGGCCTACTGTACTGTGGAGGCAGACGCCATACACTGTGGATAGCCTTCTGTATTCCCTAGGGACAACAGTCAGGTATTGCACTCTACGGCCATATGTTTACCTGTCAGATGCACGTATCTGTTGCTCATATACTGTTTGTGGGTCTTTATTGCCATAGCCTTCCCTATCTCTATAAACAACATGTGTACTGTGGGAGATGTTTGCATATGAGTGGGATCCAGTACTTTACTTATGTCTCTGTTGTAACTTCACTGTGTGCACTGGGCAGATGTCTGTATTGTGGGAGGTTCCTGTGTTAACACATAGAAATGCCAGATATGTGTGTGCACCTACTGAACTGTGACATGGCCTAAGTGTGTGAGCATGCCCAGTTCACAGTTTGTATGGCTTCTTGACTGCCACATCTCATTTATCTAAGTGTGCGAGCATGCCCAGTGTGCCCTTTCCTTATGTTTGGATCTGTGGACCACCACATTTCTGTTTGTGCGTGGACGCCATCTATATATCACATGTACAGTTGAGTGTTGGACATCAGGTTGTGTTCTTACTGCCCAACTGCTGTGTGTCTGAATCTAACAGGCATTATGCTGTGCCTGCAGGGTCACCATGGGATAGTTTGCATACAGCTGTCATCATCCTTTCTTGCTGACCAAACAGTTGTATTGTTGTTGTATAGTGTACTGGTGCAAAACTTTCACTGTGGTGGACAGTATAATCGGTTTCAGTCCTATCACTGCTTGTAATGTTTATAGTGAGCACACCAGACTGGTTGAGGGCCAGTTGTGCAGATATGACCATGTTGCATTTTGTTCAGATATGGACAGCTTAGTACATGATTGTCCGACATTGTTAATGTATTACACAACTTGTGTGGACAGTGACAAACAATGGCCATGTGCCCTAGTCCATTTGTAATGCTAGTCAGAGAGTGTTTGTCCTTCAACACACATTTACTGGTGTTTGCCATGACATATGTCACGGTTAGTGTGCTGTGCCTCTGTCTACCCATGACATACAGGTGATATCCAGGGTACACCTGCCATCACCCATCCAGTCATCATGATTCCTCTGGATGACAGTCACTGAGGGACTCCCTGGATATCCTGTAGTGGGAGTTTAGTCGTGAGTGGAGTGAGCTTCTGGGTTGTGGACCAATCAGTACAGCATGTCCTGTTTATGTCTGTGCTGGGGTTCAGGCCTGTCAGCTGCATAGGTCACCAGCATTCAGTGTTTACATGGTGCCACATGTCCATTGATACCAGGTTGGTCATGGCTCTATACATCAGGCACAGTTCACCTTCAGCCAGGCAGTATGGCACTGTGTGGAGCTGAAGTTACTTTACTCAGGCGACACATGGCATCTGTTACAGCTCTGCAATCCTCCTGGTGGGGTATTTGTGTGGTCATTCCAGTTGCTGCAGGTGTCTGCTACGGTACATCCCTGAAGGGCCATTGTACACAATTGTGAGGCTGCTGATGGATGACTGGAGAGGCACATTGACCTACCCTAACCAAGCTGTGCTTACCTTCGTGATTAGGTGGGTATATGGTATGTTTCTGTAACCACTACAGACACATGGTTGTCACATGCAGGATATGTGTCACCTTGTGTCCCCAGGTCTCTTATTGCTCCTGATGTACTTACTGGGTTAACACCTATGTGGTAATTTCTGGCCATATACTGTGTTTCCACAGGGGTTGACTATACCCTATTCTGCATTTAGCTTGTTGACATGGCTGTGGCACCACTTGTGTGTTTCTATGTGTGCCTTTTGTAGGTTGCTTGTGTCAGCTGGAGGGTCCAATATGGTGGCCAGTTTGTCGTCCTGTGCAAACCTGTTCAGACAGAGTCCTTCCATGTTGGCCTGTACCTATGTGACATATATAGCATAAAAGAGGGTTCCCAGGACCATGCCTTGTGAGATGCCAGTTGTACCTGGTTTGCAGTCTGCCATGGCTACAGCGTGTCTGCCAGGTCAGTTCTGTCCTTGAGCTGGTTTGCAACCCATCTACTTGCATAGGGGTTTATAGTTAGGCTGGTGAGCTTATCTGTACCGCCAACTAGGGTATTGTATGGAAGGGTTTAGCAAGGTCCAGATAGGCTGTGTGATCGACATTCCCCACATCACTGGGCTTGGTGCATGTTTCACATGAGTCAGACATGTGTACGGGTCAGGATCTGCCCTATGACAGCCAGACTGGGTAGGGTCCAATATCTGTAGGTACCCAATCTCGTTATTCATGGGATCCATGATCATCCTCTACATTACTTTGCCAACCTAGATATTCGGGGTTGAGGGGTGATAGTTTGCTGTATCCACTCAGGCACCCCCTTTGTGGTGTGGGACCACTGTTGCTGTACACCGCTCTTTGGGTACATATCCTGTGGTAGGACTGATAGTGCACAGTAATGCTATTTGCTGTTGCATTCTTCTTACAGTACTTGTTGGACACAACCCAGGACACCATCTGGTACCATTGATGCTGTGTGCTGTGCTTTGTGGATGCTGGCTGTTACCTCAGCATCTGCAATGTCGGGGGCCAGCACTCTCCTGGGATAGATATTTGGCAGTTAGGTGCTGGTGGGGAGTTTGCAAAGAATCTGTTAGGTAGGATGTTGGCAATGTGTGTGGGTTTGGTGTATTGTTTGTGATATTAGAGTGCTGCAGAGCATATCTGTGGATTACCACCATGGTTCCTACCATCAGGTAGGACAGCTGTGTAATAATCCTTTGTGTCCTGCACAATTTGTATCATCATAGGTTCATACTAGGCTATCTGCCCTGGCCTTGTTTGAGCATGGACAGACTGTGTGTGGGTCTCAACACCCTTTGCAATGTGCATATCATGCCCATGTAGGGTTTACTTTCTTAGATGTGACACAGGGATGGCCCCCAGTGTACACCTGCTATCTCCCATGCACTTCAATGGATTTCTGTTGTTGAGTTTGTGTGTGGAGCTCAGCCTATCATGGACTGGGATTCTGTTCCAGAGTGTCCTGAGCCTCTGGGTTATGGATCTGTCCCTCCAGCACATCCTAGTAATCTATGTGTAGAGGTTCAGATATCTCACTGTGGTGTGTCTGCTGGATTTGGGGTTTCTGCAGTGGAGCATGTCCATTCATTCTGGATTGGGCATGGCCTTGTACATCAGGCATACATCACCTCTGACTGTGCAGTATGCTTCTGAATTGGGCTGTGGTTTCTTCAGCCAGGCTGCAGATGTCCAATGTTTGGACCCTTTATCCTGTTGGTGGGGTACATTTGGGGTCTTTCTGACTGCTGCATGTGTAAGGTAAGGTACATGTGGACTGGGGCATAGTTGTCACGTATGGGCCTGATAAGGGAAGGGTATGGGGGCACAGTGACCTCTGTAGCTCTACATGTACATTCTTTCATATTAAGGTTGGCAATATAGCAGGTCTTCCTGGCCACCTTGGCAATGTGTGTGTCACATGACAGGTTACTGTCCACTTGTGTCCCTAGGTCCATGACTACTTCTTCCATACATTATGGATTGCCACCTATGTCATACTTTGTGTGTGCCTTGTTTGGTATTTGTTGGGACATTCATACTCTGACGTGTCTTCAGGAAGGCTGGCTGGGGTACCTGGGTTTGTGTGTGGGGTCTTCAAACAGGTACACAGTTTGAGACAGTGTTACTCGCCCATGGATAGTCCATGCTGCTTCTTGCTGTGGTACCAACCTGGGGGTGTGGTTATTCTTGATAATTACTGGTAGCCACACTCCTATTGTCATGTGTTCCATGTTTTGGAGCTGTAGAGCATGGTATGAGGCATAACCTGATAGTATTAGGGTGCTCTTCTGGGCCTTGCCCAGGTTTCTGTTACAGAACACATATTACCATTCTCCATGCTGTGGTGGGTTTGGTCTGCATGCACCTTGCAGGTTAGACTTCTGGCACTGTGTAGCATTACGTCCAGGTTATTATCGCTTGTGCTACCTATGTTGGTGGGTTTGTGTTTCTAGACTTACCTATTCCAGGCACAGTGGGGGTGACAGCAGCCTTTGCCAGAATCTACACAGCCAGGTGTGCTGGGTGCATGCCATCCCTAGCAGGTGGGACATCATGTCTTCCTTGGCATGTCAGCCCAGGCTGTCAGCCATGTGTTCCCCCTTGCTAATGGCAATACCTCAGCCAATTATTGTACTTGATCTTGTTGTTTTCATAGTGTGGCATCATGCTTGGTGAGGGTGAGATGTTAGGTTGGGTCTTCATGTTTGCATATACTAGATGGTGTTACATTGCTTAACACATGGCAATCATGCCTCAGGTGGTGCTGCAGGGCTGCCTCTGTCGGATGCACATACTACACTCCCTGTACATGTTTGAGAGCAGGTTATGTCAATTTAGGCATCCCTGTTACTATATGAGTGAGTCAGAGAGGGGTATCATTCCCAGGGTTCCTACTAAGCCAGTGTATGTGCTATGCGTTGCCTCTTTGCCAAGGCCAGGGCATACTGGGCATGCCTCCCTCTGCCTACTGGGGCAGGCTCAGGTTGTTCCTCCTCCGAGTCACGCTCTGCCTGTGATGGCCTTGGCAATGGTGGGGAGCTGTTTGGCCCGGCCCTATGTTGGTCCGGCTGCAGCTGTTTTCGCAGGATCACATTATGTAGCATAGCACATACCATGACAATTTGGGTACATGTAGTTGATGAGTACTGCAAGGCTCCACCAGATGTGTCCAGGCACCGGAACCGTGACTTGAGCAGCCCAAACACATGCTCTATTACATTACGTGTTTGTGCGTGTGCCTCATTATGGCGTTCCTGTTCAGGTGTGTGTGCATTTCTGATGGGTGTCATCAGCCACGGCAACAGTGCATAACCTGCATCCCCCACTAGGTGTCCATGTGGGATGTCCCCATTGGCAAATGTCTGGTACAGCTGCGTCAAATGCCAGATATGGGAATCATGGTAGCTCCCAGGGCAGCCAGCACACACATTCATTATTATGCCCTGGGCATCACACACGACCTGGCAGTTGATGGAGGGGAAGCCCTTGCAGTTAATGTAGCCCCTACCCCGCTCACCGGCTGGTGCTTTGATGCATATGTGCGTGCAGTCTATTGCACCCACTACCTCAGGGTATTCCGCTATCTGCTGGAAGAGATGCATATTGCTGGCCAATACCTCACGGGCATTGGGGAAATATACATGATCACCGACATGTGCTGACATGGCATCCAGGAACTGCTGCAGTACCCTGGAGGCTGATGCTTGTGATATCCCCATCATATCACCAGTTGGTCTCTGGAAGGTACCTGTTGCTAGTATTCTTAGGCCAACACATACCTTGGTTTCCACTGGGATGGGTTCCCCTCTGTTGGTTCTGTGTGTGAGGCATGGCCTGCACAGCTCGACAATTTGCTGCAGGAGGTCTCTGTCCACTCTATAGCGCTCTATCTCCAGCTCATGTAACCCCTGGTAGGTGACCCTGGGCCTGTACACTCTTCTCCGTCTCCTCACTGTGGGTTGTCTGGCAGCATTTCCATTGTCACAACCCTCAGCAAGTCTCCTATGTCTCCTTATGACAGCTATGGCAGCCCCTAGCATGTTTGGTCTGAGTGCAGCTTTTTCAGTTTTCACTTCTACTAGCTTACTCCTGTCTTGCAGTATCTCTTGAGAGAAACATACTGCAATGCTGTTTGCAGTGTTTTAAGTGCTGGGCTGGGCTTGTATTCTGCCTGTGTAATTGCCTGCTTCTAATTGTTTTCACCTGCTACCTCTACAGGTATTCCCTGCTAGTTTCCTACTATTTCTCCTGCTTCCTTTTCCTCTCTGTTTCCTCAGGGGGGAGCAGCGCGCATACCAGTGAAAACATGTTCATAGTGGCTACCCAGTCGTGCACACATGCTTGCACGGACTAGAATCTGCTTATTTGGGTTAAAACGCGCGCACACCAGCGCAAACAGGTTTACAGATCTTTAAACAGGCTCTTACATGCTTACTCTGCCTTACACGCGCTCATTCTGTCTTACTCACGCCTCCCAGTGCGCATGCATGTACAGCAAGAAACTCTGGTGTCGGCCACAGTGTACACCTTCTATTTCTTGACTTTCCCATGCTTATCTGTTGACACTCCTCTTTTTCTGCTGTGTGATTGATATATTTCACATACCACTTTGCTCCAATGAGCTTGCTTTCTTCCTGACATTCCCCCCTGTGATGTCACCTATCTCCTACTCTGTTACTCCCCCTTATCTAACTCTTACACTACACGGACTGTGCTCATTTGCTATGCGACAGTGTGATTCACTATCCTACCATTCATTTACATAGGATTGCCTACTAATAGTTACATGTCTTACACTCAGCTTCCCCCCTTAGCAACCACTAGACCGTGGCCATGTTGTTTTTGGTCTGCTAGTCCCTGCATTGCAAATCCATGCATTACATATAACCCACATTTGTGGGTTTCTAACCTTCATTTTTCAGTTTTATATAGTGCAGCCCGTTTGCGCGGGGCTGCGCTGCATTTAAACATCGCCGATCTCTGAAAAAAAAAAATTTTTTTCATGTTTGCATCGGTTTACCATGCCAATGGCCACATATTTGGCCATTGGCATGCTGTCTGTACCATTTGCACACTTTATTTGGAGCTGTTATGGCTCCGTTGTGTTATTTGCAGTAACATACTCAGTTGTCAACTGAGTACATTTCTGCAACTAACACAACTCTTACACGGGCTGGTTTCAGCTTCGTGGATCGCTAATCTACCTCATTTGCATGCCTTTCGGCTGCAAGTGGGTTGATTAGCATATCCACGCCCTGCCCGTGTAAGAGTCATTTTAGCTTTCTCTTACACGAGATTTAGGGCTGTTCCTGGATCGCGATGGCTGCATGTAGTCTTACACGGCTCTTGGACTCCGTGCAAGCCATCGTGAATCCTGCCCTGTGTTTTCTAAAACAGATGAGTATTACTTACTAATGATTCTAAAAATATATGACAGTGTGCATATACATCAGTTTTCTAATCCAGAACATGTTTCATGATTCACTACTTACAAATTTTCTTGTATTGCTTACAGTTTAAATACAATTTAAATTGTGTATTATTTTTCCCTGGGTCCCATCTGAAAATGAAATTTGCCCAAGCAGATTAACCTGATCAACAAAATGTAATTAAATAAACAAATAAATACCAGACTGTACTTTGGTATGACCTTCATGCCATCTATTTTACAAAGAATAATGGAAAACTTACTTATGCATTTGAGCACAGCTGTGTATCTGGATGATTTGCCGATTGTTAGAAAGACAGAAAGAAAGAACAAATGGCAAATAGAATATGTGTGACTTGTTCTGGACAGGAAAGAGGCAAGTCCTTTTGTAGAGTAGGTAAAAAACATTCAAGAGCCCCTCCCCCAACACAGACATGTGTAGGAGTTTCAGGACTTTTTTGGCTTTATTAATTATTATGAAATGTTCATACTGAACTAAACTATGTACTGTTTACCATGCTGAAAAAAAATGTGTCATGACAATGGAAACAATTCAAGTGAAAAAATACTTTCAGAAAATGTAGAGTGGTAGCTTGTAATAAGCTATTAGTACACTATGATTGAGTCACCAGAATGAAAATTAGGTGCAGATCTGATGTTATTTTTGTTTCTCAACTGATGGGTCTCAGATATGATCTTAGATCCAGCTCAGCCACTTCACTAGATTCACAGATCCATCTCTCAAACTCCTTCCTTACCCATAATGCCCCACCAACCTAACGTACCTCAGATCTTGTTTGCTGACATATTGCTTAGACGCAGACCTCATTCTCTTGAACTTTACAGTGAGTTCTTCTCAAAATCCCACATTTGTAAGTTGTTCTATTTATTCTAACTTATATCTATATCTCTTTTCACTCTCCTCCCTCATTTCTATAAGTTTTTTGAGTTCTGTCCATTAACCTATATCCCTTTATCCTCCCCATTTCTGTTGGGTACTCCGTAAGTACCATTGCTGGTACTTTATCTTTCCTTTCCATTAATTATTTTCTTTCTACCCTTGAGATGCCATTTATAATTACCATTGCTGATATTTTTCCCTTCAAATAATTTTTTCAAAAATAAAAATCTTTATTGCTTTTCTTTATTCCTCACTCTTTATTACAATGACTGATAACCCTACTGGATTTAAAAAGTTCATCTCCTGTGGGTGTAATATTCCCAGTTCTAGTAACAACAGGGAATGTGTCTATTGTCTTGGCACAGCCCACATAGACACAGACTGCTCTATTTGTGCTGGCTTTAATTCCAGGGCCCTTAGGGACGGGAAGAATAAGCTGGTCCTTAAAGGTCTTCCATCTTCCTCTTCCTGTCTGGTGATTGGGGCTTAAACCCCACCTAAGAAGTCTGAAAAGGGGAAGACTGATTCTACCACCAAGGACAAAGACTCTAAGAAGAGGTCTCTGGACCATTCTTCTACACTGGCTCCATCCTCTGACTGCCTACCTAGATTTCTTACAAAATTGGATCCAACACCTTTGGACTAGACTACATTGATTCAAGGTCCCCTTGGATATGGTTGCTGTGGTTTTCATGGGAGCTGATCTCCCCTCAGCTCCATTCTTCTTTTCTTCAGGAGTCACCCAGGAGGCATTCCAGGCCACCATCAACCAGCTCTTCCCTGAGGTCCTCCAGAGTTTTTCTGAATCATAAGTGGATAGGGTGATGAAGTTCCTCAGAGCTCAGATTCAGATGGGGGTGATCCTGTTTGTGTTTCACATCAAACCTGTGAGCCTACCCTTCTCTGAACTGATAATTATATCTCCTTCTCCAATCTGACCCCTAGTTCTGGAGCCCTAAGGATTTGCTCATCGTAGCTGAAGACAAGTGCTTATTCAACTCTCAGACAGCATCCCTGAGTCACCCAGCACTGATGTTGTTGGAGTGGGAGGACTCTTGGAGCTGAAGCATTGGTGTCAGCTCCACATGATTGGAATCAACTCTGAAGCTTTCTGCCCCTAGGGGCTTTGGTGCTGGACAGCTCAGGTCTGACTATTTTTTCAATGTGGAGTACAGAGGGAATTCAGAGTCCAGCAGTGCAGGGGTCTTCAGCTCTGGTATTGCAGGCTTCTGTTTCTCCTAGACACTCCACCTTTGAAGTAGTGGAGAGGGCTTTCTCTCTATGTAGAGACAGGACACATTTGCTCCCATTGGATCTTGCTTCTATTCCACCATTTGGTTTGAGTTCTGAGCCTTTCACATCTATTCCACTGGGACAGCCTTTGTAGGACTCCATGGCCACTTGTGATACCTCACCAAGGTATCCCACTGATGAGGTCCCTAGGAAAAGGACATGTAAGAGGAGACACCTGAATCTATCTTGGAAGACACTGATTTTACCCCCAGATCTCCACTTGAGGACATTTCCTTTGGAGAAATACTATAAACTGTAAAACAAAAAGGTGGCTGGCCTTACAAACCTCCTTTCCAGGAGGAGTCGGTGTTTTTGGAGGCCTTTGTGTCTAGCTTAGCTATGTCTTGGCTGACCTCTCCAGCTGATGAGCTAATACATCTGGTCTCACACCACACATGGAATGAACTAGATACTGTACAGCCAATCCTTAAGCAACCTGATACATACAAAAAACAGGGCACACTGGTGTAAAGGGGTCCCAGTGGATACAATGGTTGTGGCAGCAGCCACCAAGAAAGAGCTCACAGAGCAGAGCACATCTGTCCATCCCCCTAACAGGGAGTCTAAGGCCTTGGACAGATTTGGGAAGTGCATCTATGCCTCTGCAACTTTTGCCCTGAGGTTGTTAAATTACTTGGTACATTTTACCAGATTACGAAGAGATTTAATAAAGGAGCTCTCCAAATCTCTTTATGGGCTCATGTCCATGGACTACCAGAATAAGGTTTCTTCACAACTGACCACCATTCAGTCCATATTGAATACATCCATAAGATTTATTTCCCATGCTGCAGAGGACACCTTAAGGGTGGTGGGTTTAGGCATAGTCATCAGAAGACATATCTGTATGTGCTTGTGCAACTTTGTGGAGACCTTCAAGTCTTCCTTCATCAATGCTGTGTTTGATGGATATTCTCTGTTTGGCTCAAAAGTAAAGGAAATGCTCTGCAGAAGTAAGCAGAATGGAAAGACCTTGTCTGACATTGGGATACATTTCTCTACCCTCAAAAACCCATTTCATGGAATCAGTGAGGAGTTAGAAAAATATTAGTTCCATAAATCCTTATGATCCTCTTCAAGACTCGCAAAGAGACGGTTCTCCAGAAACGGGGGGGGGGGGAGTCTAACAAAGGGCAGAGGTAAGCAGCAAAACCGGGATTTCAGGGATTCCTTCATGGATAAACTCAGTCAATGCTCATGAAATGTTGCCCAGCTGTTTTTCTCTGGAGGCAGTTGAGGGGCACTTTTCTCTACACGTAGAAGCCGGGGCTTCCATCACAATAGATTCCTGGATGCAGAGGATATTTCATACCATTTTCTCAATTTCTTCTGACAAAAATGAGAAAGGTCCCTAATGTTCCACCCAATCAGAGGAACGAGGCAGCTCTGAAAATAAGAAAGCTGCTAGAAGAAAAGAGTCATCAAAAAAGTCCATCCAGACCAGATAGGATCCAGAATTTAGGTTCTTTGTAGTGCCAAAGAAAATGGAACTTGAGACCCATTCTGGACTTCAGCAAACTAAATCAATATGCAAGAAACTCAAAGTTCCAGATAGTCACGGTTCAGTCAATTCTACCTAGTGGTAAAAGTTATGAAAGGACAATCAGGATGTGTACTATCACATCAAAATGAACAGGCACTCCAGACGATATCTGCACTTCTGGTTGGGAGACCGTCCTTACCAGTTCAGAGCACTGCCTTTTGGTCTCACCACAGCCCCTAGGGTGTTTACCAAATGCATGGCAGTGGTAGCAGCTGAACAAAACTGCTGGAAGTTTCTGTATCTCAATAATTGGCTCCTGACTGCTCTGAATAGGCATCTACTTCTACAAGCAAGGGACTACTTGCTCCAGTTGTGCCACCAGCTGGGTAGAACAATCAGCTACAACAAACTAAATCTCTTTCCTACTCAAAACCTGGAGTTCATAGGTGCTTATCTAGACATAGTCAATTAGATAGTATCTCTACCTCTAGCATGAGTACAGACCCTCAGATCCCAGGTAAAGGAAATTATCTCACATTTGTCTCCACCAGAATTAGTTTTGCAAGCCTTAGGGTCGATGGCAGCAATGATAACCCTATTTCCATTGGCCAGATATATACAAATTCTACAGCGGACTTGTATCAGTTGAGTGGTTTATTTTTCAACGCCCTTAAGCACCCCAGTCAGGATTACACAGATAAGCAAGGATCATCTAATGTGGTGGACTCGGTCAAACAAAATTTCTCAGGACCACCCTTTCATTTTTTCATCACCCAGTGGCCACAGTGATCAAAAGACTATTCCCATCTGGGATGGGTAGGGTCATTTCTTGGGAAGGCTAGTCCAAGTTGCTTAGTCCCCTCAAGAGGTCAATTTGCATATCAATGTCCTGGAGATGAGAGCTGTCCCTCTAGCATTGCAAACCGTCCAAGATGCTCTAGACTCCAGGACACTTGTGACTCAATCAGACAATATGTCTGTGGTCCGGTGCCTCAGCAAATAGGGGGAACTAGATCCTACCCTCTTTGTTGGTTGGCAGTGAGAGTGTGGCAGTGTGTGTGGTCTCTTCTCACAACACATTTACTGGGAAGATCCATTGTGCATGAAGACAGCTAAAGCAGGTCCATTCTGATGCCTCCTGAGTGGTCTCTCAATATCAAAGTGGCAGAAAGAATATTCCATTGATGTGGTCAGCCATGTTGCAATCTGTTTGCTTCTCCCCTCAACAGCAAGCACAATAGGTTCTTCCCCCTGATTCGTCCTCCAGGGGAGTCACTGAGAGATTTCCACAAATGCTCCACAATCTTCTCCTTATCCTCCATTACCTGTACTCCCCAAGATTTTACAGAAAGCCTACCAGTTAAAGAGCTCAGTAATCCTCATTATACCTTTTTGGCCTCATAAAATCTGGTTTCCTTTCTTTGACCTCATCTACTGTATCCACCCTCGATACTGGACCCTAGTCCAAATCCCCTGCCTCATCCTACAGGGATAGTTCATCTAGACATAGCAGTCCTCAAGCTGACCACTTGGTTTCTCCATTTTCAGTGATGGCTGGACAGCCCAGGCTTTCTTTCCTGGTCTGACATATACTTTTGTCCTGTCCAAAAGCTTCCACTAGGAGGGTTTACAAAAGTAAATGGAAAAGATTTTCCATTTGGGCCCAACAAACAGATTTGGATTTCTTCTCTGCCCCAATTTCCACAGTTCTAGATTTTTTAGCATCCCTCTTTCCAAGATTAGGCTAGTTTTTCTACTATCACAGTCCATCTGGCTGCTATTTCTAATTATCATTCAGGTGAAAACAACACTTCTTTGGCATCTTCTAACTTGTGCAAAACCTTTCTGAAAGGTACCTTTTTACATAGGTCTCCAGTCAAGGACCCTGCTCCTCCTTGGGACTTGTCTATTTTACTTCAAAATTTGACTCAAAGTCCATTTGAACTCTGCCAAATCTGACCTAAACTTCTTCTTCCAGAAGACCCTTTTCCTAGTCACCATCACATCAGCTAGATGAGTATCTGAACTCCAGGCCCTTTCTTCCAAGCCTCTATACCTGGGCTTTCATAAGAACATGGTATCTTTACATACTAATCCATCCTTTTTGCCTAAGGTGGTTTCTAAGTTTAACATTGATCAGGTCATCAGTCTTCCATTTTTTCACAAACCTTTCCAGTAAAGGTAAACATATGCTGCATCTCTTGGATTTACACAGGCAAATTTGATTTTATCTTCATTGGAACATAGATTTCAGAAAATCTGACCAACTGTTTTGTCTGTTTTTCTCATAACAGACTGGGCATGACAGTTTCCAAAGTAACTTTAGCCAAATGGTTGACTGACTGTATATCCTTTGTTTATAAACAGAGAGGTTTGCCTTTGCCTAAGTAACCAGGATCACATTCAATGATGTCTATGGCACCTCTTCAGCCTTTTGGTCAAGAGCTTTGGTAGATGACATCTGTGCAGCTGCCACTTAGTCCATTGCTCATTACAAGTTGGATTTGATTTTTAGGAACAGAGCTGCCTTTGGCTCTACAGTACTCCACAATA
The DNA here is from genome assembly GCF_019279795.1 of Protopterus annectens. NCBI lineage: Eukaryota > Metazoa > Chordata > Ceratodontiformes > Protopteridae > Protopterus > Protopterus annectens. The sequence continues at coordinate 879,235,776 of NC_056741.1, forward strand.
TCCTTCCATGACGAGCTGCCTTTGGCTCTGCAGTAGTCCACAATATCCTTCCATGATGACCAGGTTCATTTACCTGGGGACTTTGGCCATCAGTTGAGAAACAAATGAAAATGACAGTGTCAGACGCAAAAGATTTGTACTCAACATAATGATGGATCTGTGTTTGACTTCCAAGATGGCTGCACATTGAGTAACAGCTTAAGTCTTGTTATCCCAGTGTGACAACATAAACTCAATATAGAAGGCCAGTAGACTTTTGTGTTTATTGGTAAATTTCACTAACTGACTAGGAAGTGTACTGTCTTGATGCTAAGAAAAAGAAGTACAAAGCACCTAGAAACAAATTAGCTATAAAAAGTGAGGAAGAAACACTGACTGAGGAAAGTTCTGCAGCTGTTTAGAAAAAAGCAATGCAACCTCCAGACATGATCTCCAGTAACCTACAGGAAGATATAAGACAACTGCACAAGACCTGGTTAAAATAAACAAAACACTGATGGAGTATATCAACACAAACAACAAAAATCTGGAAAAATGGAATAAGCTTTAAATAGATATTCAGATGAGGTGTTAAAGCTGCAAAAATCAGAGGTTCAAATTTAAAAAAAGGCTGTCTGAATATGAGACTGCTCAGGAAGATATTTTTCAAAAAAAAAAAAAAAAAAACAATAGAATTAGAGGGCAGAGCATGTAGGGAAAACCTGAGATTTTCAGCTATACCAGAAAAGCTGGAAGGAACAGACTGCATTAATTTTATGAAAGCACAAATAAGCAACTGGACTGGTATTCCATAGCAGGAGCTGTTAGTTGAAAGGGCACATTGTGTGTATGCTCCAAAGCTGGTTATGACAAAGCAGCCTAGACCTTTAACAGTAAAGATGCAATCCTACCAGTGGAAAGAGTTAATTCTGGCAAAACTGTGTCAGAAGGACAAAATACTAAAAGTGGAGACAGCAGAGTTTTTGTGGAGTGATTACTCATTATACACATGGCAGAAGAGGCATAAATTCATTCCATTATTAAGGAAATGTCGAGATGCAGATGTGAGGTTCAAACTGTTGTCCCAGCTGGCTTCAAGGTATTCTTCCCAGGAGGGACAAAATCATTGTTTAATGAAATGCATGCAAAGGAGGAAATACAAACGTTTGTCCAACAAAAGTAAGCTGTGAAACAGAAGGAAATTCTGCTTCTTGTTCTTCTAGTAATAAAGACCACAGAGAGACTGTACCTGTAAAGCCCTTTCCACTGTTTCAACATAAAATGTTGGAGAGAAAGAAGGGAGCATGAGAATTGACAAGAAGAATCAATATTACTTTGGAAATGAAGCAGAAAAAGGACTTGGTAGATGGAGATGAAGTAATAAAATAAGTAACTTAATGTGGGATTACAATGCAATAACTGTATTTGTGAAATATGACAGAACAAGAATATCTGGAACTATTGCACTTTTTCAGAATTTATTGGAATTGTGTGGGACTCAAAAGTATTTGCCCTACTTCATGTCATTAATGCTTGGAAAAATGCTTTGGGGAGGGAAAGATAGGGAGAGAGTTTACTGTAAGTAAAGAAAACATTTTTTCTTAATAGTACTATTTTTGTGGTGTATGCTTTTCTGTATGTGCTATAAAGTGAAGTTTTCTCAGTTATGTTTAAGTGTAATGGCAGTTGTAAATAGATGATGTAGTTTCTTTTTCTCCCTTATGTCTTTCTTCTTGTTCAGTTTTATGAAACGTAGGCACTGCAATATAAAAAAAAGCCTGTTTAAAAGAGCATGACAAAAGAAAAATATTAATGTGCTCTTTTATCATTTTTGCATGGGGAATGACTGGATTAAGGATATTTGATTGATTTAGTAACAAGTTTTAAGAGAAAGCAAGTAATTGAAAAAGAGTATTAAATATGATGACACTTTTTTCTAGCAAATGAATGTATGCATAGTAGCAATTCTGTATTTGGCCCTCATGTCTCCATGGAAACAATCTGATAAAATGAAATTGACTGCCTGGTTCTCATGTCTCCATGGAGACAATCTGATAAAGAGAAATTGGTAACAGTCTGGTGGAGAGTGATTGGCTGGGGGAAAACAAGAAAAGAGAAACTGGCTAGGAAATACTGTTCTCCGAAAGCATTCAGGAGTTTTCCATCTGGGAGTGCCATATAGATAAGACAATACCAGTTAGCACTTAGTAGAAACAGAGGTTGCTACATGCATCTTAGCATGGATAACATTTCCTTTAGGTTAAATCAAGTCTGAGAATGTGGCTGTCAGTTTGGGACATTTGTTCCTATTAGGAGGTTCAGAACCACTACTCTCCATTATTACAACAAAGAACAAGTCCACCAGAACATAAACAGGGACCAGCACTTGACTCCGTGGAACACAACCAGCCACAAATGAATTTACCTGGGTTTTGTCTTTAATCAGACTTCTTCAGAATACAAATGACTAAAAAACCAAGTACAACCTTACACACTTAAATAGAAACAGGACATGAGATCATTAATTGATTGATAAATTAATAAACATCTCATTAACTTAAAGTGAACTAAACACACTAATACAATAAAAAGTACTGTATAGTGAATCATGTGCAGTACTAAATTTAAAATCAAAAACATATAACATACATTTAATAAATGCATCAGTTAAAAAGCCTTTTATCCAAGAATGTGCTTTAGTTTTAAAATAGGGGCAATGGTGATGTAATCATTAATGCCAGGAAATACCATGGCATTCAGTTTCAATTGCCACCTCATTTCACTGATGTCAAGGTGAAGATTGAGGACCTTCCCCTGTACATCCATAACCACCTGTTGAATGACACAAAATTGAAATGTATGCCCACTGTTTGATTCAATATACCTATACAATGCATTAGTTTTTTTCTTTAATCTTATATCTGACTGATGCTCCATTATACGATCTCTAAGGGCTCTACTAGTTTTACCAATATAGTACGCTGGACATTGACTACATAGTGCTACATACACCACATTCTTGATGTAACAGTCGAAATGTCCACTGAGCCTAATGGAAACACCAGCTACACTAAACTTAGAATCTGTAGGACATATCAAGGAACACACACATCTACCACATTTAAAATTACCTATGTTCTTCGCAGTGGATGTACTAGCGTTAGCTCCCTTCTCTAACAATTGCTTGAATGATGGTGCCTGGGTCTGTTGGAGCGTATCAACCAGCAGCTAGCTGAGCACACTGTGCAAATTAAGCAACTAGTAGAAAGACAACAGAGTGGACGTGGTTCTAGTAACTCCTTGGGGACCACAGATATTCAGCTTGGTTCCATGGCTACCAGAGGTATGGTGGCTGAAGGTTCTGGTCCCAGCCTCCCTGAGGTGAACACTGGAGTGGGGGCTCAAAATTCATTAATAGGAGACAAAAATAGAGTGGAAAATACAGTAGTAATGGATGTCATGAGATGGAAGGTAAACCAATACAATTTTCAGCAGAATGGTGTAATGCTCAACACAGGGAGGGCTGTTTTCAAGCCCTTAGTAGAGCGCTTGAAAGACTTTGAAAAGAAGTTGTTTGCACTAAAAAATTTACAAACTGAAAACTGCTACTTGCAAAAGAACATTAATTTGGGCTTGGTCCCCCGGGGTTTACATACTTGGAAGTATCCTAATGGGATCGAGGGTAAAAAAGACATGTTAGATGAGGTTCATAAGCTATATGATAGAGCAGGGTTTGAGCTTATGAACATCATCATTAAGCACAATGACCAGTCAATCGCTAAGTATTTGGTTGAGTTGGAGGGTGAAAATGAAAAAATTACTACAGATTTGAACTTTGAACACTATTTCACTAATTATAGCAACCTGTTGGCGAGTGTTGACTCACATTGTGCTGTCATTTAGGAGAGGAAATCTCATAAAATTGTGCGTGACACAAATGAATACAGATACAATAAAGTATATCCGCTTTCAGAAGGAAACTGCTCTGGGAGAGTTTGTTCAACCAATCGTGAACTGGATGGGGAAGAGGAAGTGATGACAATGGATGGTGGTATAAATACGCGTATGGTGGATGAGGGTTTCCCTTTAGAAGGAGGTCCGAGGTATTCGGAGAGGATCAAGGGGCGGAGTCAAGGAAATCAGCACCAAGGAGGTGGCGAAGTAAGTGATTTTCAGAAGCAGGGTGCAAGGCCAAAAGGAAGGTTTTATGCCCAGCAGCAGCACAATGGCAATCGGACAGAGTGGAGGAGGTAAACATTAATAGTCCAGTTTCGAATGAAGGTGAGGTTTCTGAGTTTTTAAAGCACCTTGAGAATTACGTTGGTACCACTGGTTTTCGGTTTGGAGAGGATTTAATTTATGTAGATGGGTGTAATAGTGGTAATTTAAACCTTTTGACTGAGACTGGTTTTCGTTCCACTAATGTTAACGTCAGTAGAAAAGGGGTAGGCGTTTCCAATGGGGCTTCTTGTAAGGAAGGTATTGACATTGACTTTTGCATTTATGAGCCTTGTGATGAACTGGTGTACAACAAAATCAGCGATGCGCATATGGGGGACTTTACTGACTATTTGTCAGACGATTTTGATGTCTGTACTGTAACTGAGCACCTTAATGATTTAAATGAAGGGTTTGGGGTTATTTTATCTACTGGGAGTGATGTATGTGTAGAAGTGCATGATGATAATGTGTATAAGATGTTGCCATCTAGTGGCGCAACTGTAAAATGTAATGAGGTATCTTGCATGAGTTATACGTTGGATTTTCAACTTGGTTCATCGGTTTCCCTGATTGATGGTGAGCTGATTGAGCCTAATATTGATTTAAATATTGGTTCAAGCACTGTTGGTTCCAGCGCAAATATTGAAAAATATTCCACTACTGGTTGGGAACGTTTTTATGTTCCCACAGTTGTCACTGAAGTGAATACGGGTAAAATGAATGCTCTTTTAAGTGATGGGCATCAGTCAATAGGTCATCCTGATGTTGCTGGTAACACTGTTAACATTTTGTGAGAAATATGTTGATCCTGATATTAGTGTTGAATGTACATATTCACATAGTATGAAAATTGAGCCTAAAGTGAATTTTAATACTGGGAAAAAACTATTTTGAATAGACTTAGTGAAAAAGACGCTGTGGCATTAATTTTAAGTGGTAGTGATTTAGAACCTGATATAATTTCTAGTACAGGTCAGGCACCTGTTGGCAGTTTTGGTTCATTGGTATTCTCTGGTTACAGGGAGGAGTATGACTTTAATGCTGATTTAAGTATTTATCTGACTCCCTTATCTTTAAGTCCAAATAATGATGTAATTATTGATAATGCTAGTAAATGTATAGGACCATCTATGGGTCTGGTGGATTTAAGCAGTGATGAGGGAATTGAATGCTTGATTCAAATAGCAGAGGAACAATTGAAAATGGTCAGCGGAGAGTGCATCAGTAACCCTTTTGTAGTAAGTAATAACTATGGTGATTGCAAAGTTTATAACTACTCAAATAAGGTCATCAATTCACGACATGTTGAGTTACTTTCAAAGGGATCTACCTTTGTTCCACTAGTGAGAAGTAACTTAAGTGATAGTTTGATTGATTTGAAGTTATTAACAAGAAAAATGAATTTGAAATTGATGTTTCATGACACTCCTGGCGGGCAAACGGCTGTTTTAAGAAAGCCTAGTAAATTCATGCCTCCTTCTAACAATACTGTGGGCTTGTTTGAAAAAGTTTGTGAACTTGATATAAGAGAATACATTAATAGGAGTAAGTCAGGAAGTGGATTAGAGGCATTTAGTAAGGCAAATAATTTAACTAGGGAAGAACATGTCCTATTAAATGAATTGGTTAAAGATCAGTCTATTAGGTTCGTGAAGCCAGACAAGGGTAGTGGTCTAGTTATTATGGATAGGAATGATTACATCAATCACATGTTGATTATGTTAAATAGTGACACGTATGAGGAAAGTAGTTTAAATCAAGTTAATATTGCTTATGCTAAAGTGAATTTGCTAGTGGAAGACTTGCTAATGCAAGGGCAAATTGATGAGTTGGAGTATTCTTATATCAACAATGAATATCCTGTGGTGAGTAGCATCTTTGGAATCCCTAAGATACATAAAGGGTTGGATAACCTTAAGGTTAGACCCATAGTTGATGGGAAACGCAGTAAGACCTGTTTCATAAGTAAATTTCTGGATTATCAGCTACAAAAAGGGATTAAGTTATTTGATTACATCACCAAGGATTCTTGGCAGTTTTTGGAAAAGCTAAGGACTGTAGAAGTTAGTGATAACACGATTTTGGTTACTATCGATGTTGTTAATCTTTTTTCTGTTATACCCAATGGCATTGGTTTAGAATGGTTGGAGCGGCAGCTTTTCAAAACTGGCTTATATGATCAGGATCGTATTAATTTACTCATAACATTAATGGAGACAGTATTAAATAATAACTTCATTTTCTTTGAAGATTTATATTTCAAGCAAGTCACAGGTGTGGCTATGGGGGTGGCTTGTGCCCCCATTTATGCCAACTACATCATGTCATTTTGGGAGCAGGAATATGTTTTTGCAAGCAGGTTTAAGTCTAAAATCCGGCATTATACTTGTTTTTTGGATGATTTGTTTATAGTGTGGGAGGGTAATGTTGAAGAAGTTAATTGCTTTATGGAGTACATCAACAATACAGTATATTTTTTAAAGTTCACTCATGCCTTTAGTAAAGAGGAAATTACATACCTAGATGTCAATTTAAAAATTGATCCTATTGAGCATACCTTTATCTCTGCTATTCATATAAAAGCTACCTTTTCAAACTCGTATCTTAGTTATTCTACTTGGCACCCTGACCATCAGATAAAAGCTATTGTGAAAGGTCAGATGGTCAGGGCTGCCAGAATGACTAGTGGTAAGTTGGATTTTTTGAGGGAGGTTGAATTCATTATGGGCATGTTTATAAGGAGAGGATACCCTGAGATGATGTGTAAGGTTATAGCTGATGAAGTTAAGCGAAAGAGAGCAAATGGTATGTACTGGGCTTTATTAAAGGGGAGATTCAACAATGAGACCCCAACAATAGGTACGGATGACACCATCCTTATGGACATCAACGAACTTGCAATTAGTGAAGCAGCTGTGGACAGTATGGATAAGGTGAGGCAGGAATGTGGTATTTACTTCATTACCACTTATTCATTTGATGCACCTTATATTAGGGACATAGTGCTTACTAATTGAAAATTACTTGGACTTGACAGGTTAGCATGTGAAAAGTTAGGTGGTCCCCCTAAATGTGTATTTAGAAAGGCACAATCATTCAAGCAATTGTTAGAGAAGAGAGCTAACGCTAGTACATCCACTGTGAAGAACATAGGTAATTTTAAATGTGGTAGATGTAGTGTGTGTTCCTTGATATGTCCTACAGATTCTAAGTTTAGTGTAGCTGGTGTTTCCATTAGGATCAGTGGACATTTCGACTGTTACACCAAGAATGTGGTGTATGTAGCACTATGTGGTCAATGTCCAGCATACTATATTGGTAAAACTAGTAGAGCCCTTAGAGATCGTATAATGGAGCATCAGTCAGATATAAGATTAAAGAAAAAAACTAATGCATTGTATAGGCATATTGAATCAGACAGTGGGCATACATTTCAATTTTGTGTCATTCAACAGGTGGTTATGGATGTACAGGGGAAGGTCCTCGATCTTCACCTTGACATCAGTGAAATGAGGTGGCAATTGAAACTGAATGCCATGGTATTTCCTGGCATTAATGATTACATCACCATTGCCCCTATTTTAAAACTAAAGCACATTCTTGGATAAAAGGCTTTTTAACTGATGCATTTATTAAATGTATGTTATATGTTTTTGATTTTAAATTTAGTACTGCACATGATTCACTATATAGTACTTTTTTATTGTATTAGTGTGTTTAGTTCACTTTAAGTTAATGAGATGTTTATTAATTTATCAATCAATTAATGATGTCATGTCCTGTTTCTATTTAAGTGTGTAAGGTTTACTTGGTTTTTTAGTCATTTGTATTCTGAAGAAGTCTGATTAAAGACGAAACCTAGGTAAATTTGTTTGTTGCTGGTTGTGTTCCACGGAGTCAAGTGCTGGTCCCTGTTTATGTCCTATTAGGAGGTTAAAAATTCAATATTTGAAGATGTACATAGTTTTGTGTGTTAGTATTTAATATATTTTAGTGGGGTATTTTTTGAGGGCTTTCATTAAAACAAAAGGTTTTGTAAGATGTGACATAGGCTGAAATGGATATGACAAGACATAACTATATAAAAGTTCAACCTGCCAAACAGTGTATGCATGTAACACAAAAGATGAAACTAGACATTTAACAAAAAAGGTGTTATACATAAAAGTGGGAGTAACTTTTTAATACGGTGATGCTTTTTGTAATGTCAATTGTCTCACAGGTAAATACAAAAAAAGAAAGAATAGTATGTTATATTAAAATGTAGACTGCAAATAGCTATGTTACAGGAGACACACACACACAAAGAACTGAACATGTGAATTTGATAAAGGTTTTCAGGATGGTTATTCAGCAGAATATATGGGACAAAGGAAAAGAATACTATGTTAATTGCAGGAAGAGCTCCAATAGTTATAGAAGAGAATAAAAGAAATAATAATGGCAGATTTGTAGTGCTAAGGGGCTACTGACAAGGGAGGAGGATTACACTAGCATATATTTATAGTCTACCTAAAACTGTTACATTAGCACTTAAGAAAAATCTGGGAGAGATAATCAGTTTTCAGCAAGGAATATTACTTATAGATGGGCACTGGAATTTGATTTGCAGCAGTGTAGATGTGTCTGGGGCATTCAGAAGGGAACATATAACAAAGGAGGGCAGACTTTTGAATAAATTTATGAAAATATTTGGCATGAAAGATGTGAATTCAGTAATAGGAGTTCAGAGTGAAGATACAACAACTGGACTAGGCTACACATTATTTATATGTCACAGGAACGTGTGCATTTAATTGAAGGTTTTGATATGCACCCAGTAACTATTTCTGATCATGCACCAATCTTCTTCTTTCAGCTTTTCCCAGTTAGGGGTCGCCACAGTGGATCACCTGCCTGCTCATGATTGGCAGTGGAGTTTTATGGTCCCGGCGCCCAACCTTCTACAGAAGGCACACACATGTATGCACTCACACCTAGGGCCAATTTAGTGTGTCCAATCCACCTACAGCATGTCTTTGGGATGTGGGAGGAAACCCACGTGGCCACAGGGAGGACATGGAGACTCTGCACAGAAGGCACCCCAGCTGATGTCAAACTGGAGAACCTCTTGCTGTGAGGCAGCAATGCTAACCACTGCACCACCATGGCCACCCCCAGATCATGCACCAATAATAAATAAAAACAATGGGTAATGAAATAAAAATGAGACACTGGCACTTTCCCAAATAAAAATGAGACACTGGCACTTTCCCACCTATCTGTTGAAGAGACAGGAATTTAAGGAATGGGTAGTGGAGATTACTAAGGAGCTATTCAAGAATAGAAATTACTTCTGGAGTGGGATAAAATTAAGGTGGAGTTTAAAAATAAAGTGGAAATAAAAGAAAGGGAGCTATGGTTAAGAAGTAACAAGAATTATTTTGAGGGACTGACATGTTAAACTATTGCAGGAAACAGGGAATCTCACAGAAGAAGAAGAGGATCAACTGCAGAATGCTAAGCAAAAAATAAGGTATTACCTTGATAATATAAATGAGTTTAGAAAGATTGCTGTTATGCAACTGTTTATTTTTTTTTGAAAACACTAGAGCACAAAAACTTTTAGCACAATGACTCAGGTAACAGAAAGTAGAAAAGGCCGTCACCAAGCTTGGAGAGCCTATGACAAGGAAGGTAACAAGAGATACTTTAGAGATATTAGAAATATTTTAGAAATTCTATGAAAGTCTGTGTAAAGCAGAGAAATATGGAAATCTAGAAAAGATACAAATGGAAATGTTTATGGAAGTATTAAATGTGCGGGTAGATGAGGCTCAATTACCAACAGTTAAGACAGGAGGAGATGAAATAAAATTGAGATGTATAACCAATCTACAGGAAAATCCCCAGGACTAGATGGTATTCCTGTGGAAGTTTGGAAGCTAGGAGGGAAGTAGCAACATCCTGGAAGATAACATTGGTAGCTGTAATACCTAAAGAGGGTAAAGATCCATCAGATCCAGCTTTATGCAGGCCCATTTCAGTACTAAACCATGATTATAAAGTGTTCATGTCTATAATGGCTAAAAGAATGGCAAGAGTAATGCCAAAATTGATAAATATGGATTATTGTGCTTTTGTGGAGGGGAGGCAAGCATTTGATAACATTAACAGAACATTGGTGATCCAGAGGGAAGCAGAATGTAAGAAAATGCCATTGTTGTTGTGGGTCTTGATTCAGAGAAAGCATTTGTCAGAGTAAGCTGGGATTTTTATGAGCAGGGCAATGGAAGCATTTGCATTTCCTGAAAAAAAATTATAAGGTTGATTAAGAGGATATATGAGGGTTCATGGACAAAAATTAAATTGAGTGGGGTCCTCTCTGATAATTTCTACTTGAGCAAAGGGACCAGACAGGAGTGTCATCTTTCCCCTTTGTTACTTGCATTATATTTAGAGCCATTGGCAAAGAAAATAAGGGACTCAGAAATTCAAGGATATAATTGGTATGGTAGTAAAAAAAACTGTCTGTATTTGCTGATGATACAACTGTATACCTGAAAAAACAGAATGAGACATTACAGTGTTATGGAGCACTTTGAGACAGGTAAAAATCTTTTCAGGATACAAAAATTAATGAAGCTAAAACAAAGGCAATAGCAGTAAATTATGTACCCACATAAGAGTTGGTTCAGCAGTATCCATATTTATGGGGACATGATAGCAAAGGCAATAGCAGTAAATTATGTACCCACATATTAGTTGGTTTCACCAATATCCATATTTATGGGGACATGACAGAATAAAGCTGTGATGCCTCTGCACTGGCACAGTAATCAGGGAGCCTCAATCCTCACCACTAGCACCAGTGATGGACGTACACATTGGGAGGATGACAAATACACACATAGTAAAGTACAATTTCCCTTAAGCACACACAGAGGAGACGGTCAATCTGGGGATGATTTCTCCCTCTTTCTCCAGATCCCCAATAAGACTCCCCACTGGCACAGCTATATGGTTAAGATCTCAGCCGAGCAGTCAAGCCAAAACCTCCAGCACACTCTGTGTCCAATCAGTGCTTCATGTCCCTGCTCAAGTAGCTGATACACACTTTGAGATTTGATTTATATACAAACACACGTGCACACACACACACACACACACACACACACACACACACACACACACACACACACACACATATACATTCCTGGGAAAGGCTGGCACATTACTAGCTATGCCCCTTCTGCCCAGACTAAAAGATAGTTATCACTGCCACCAATCAGCTCTTTATCAGTTACTATAAGGCTCTTCCCAAAGAGTGACTAATCCTACTGTGTGATGTTACTATTACCCAAATGGTGTGACCAAGGCCAAGGCTATTGGAGTGACCCATACAGTGTCACCAAATACATATGCAAGTATTCGATAAGAGCTTAAATATCTCTAAACAAGCCAGCCACAATTAAAAGGTTTAAATATAATTAATAATAAAAAGCAAGACAATACTCAATAACTCAACACAGTGACTACAGAGTTAAGAATCACAGGAAATATTTTAAAACAACATTGCAGGACAGTCTCAAATACAGAAAACATCTAAACTAATCTTTACTATATTCCTATCTATATCTAAGAGAGATTACTGTACCCTGACTACTCACTATTAGCAAGGCAAGTGCTGATGAGAGGATGTTTCCAGGTCCAAAGACAAATACAAAATATACAGTCTCTGAGAGAGTCCCCGAATTAATATCAAAACATTACTGCTGGGTCAGCTGGATAACATCACTCTGTCACCTGCCTTCAGTTCCCAGGCTAACAGAAACTAAGAATTTTTAGCATCAGCTGCTAGGAAGTCACAGAGCAATAAAAACACTTTACATTTTAAACCTAGTAATTATTTCAGTTTCAAGACAATAGAAAGAAACTTTTATCCCTAGACATCCTGTCTCCTTCAGTGAAACTGAGAGATAAACACAATCGTAAAACATTCTGTTCTTTTCCAGTAAGGTACACTGTAGTTACATTCTTGAAGCTCAGTACATAACATACAGTTCAACATACACTTCTGCACCAGTAGTTTAATATACACATAAGTTACAGTTATCTTACATTTGTAAGACAAGCATATGAATCATATTAATATTCACAAATAACATATGATTATTTACAAAATTCCAGATAGCCAGGCTGGCAGTGTCACAATTCTATATAAATCATATTAATATTTAAGTGACATATAATTATTTACACAATTCCAGATAGCTGGACTGGCAGTATTTCCCTGGTGTCACATTTCTCCCTTCCCCGAAAACACAAGCTAGTTTTTCAAGTGACTCTTGAGAAACATTGCTTGAGAAGGTTCAGCCTATCTGGGAATACCTTACCCCATTCACTGTCTTGAGATACCAGCTGTCATGCCACTGCTGATCTCAGTACCGTGCTGCACTGTCCAATCATATGCCTGCAACCCTAGGCTCCACCATAGTAATTTGGGATTTTCCTGGCTGCTCCCTGTAGCCATAGATCCCCCTCAGACTCCTCCTGCCTTGTACTGCAAATACTTAGCACAAGGACCTCCCTGTGGTAGTAAGTTTCATCTGCCTCCTGCCTTCTGCCTAGCAGTTCTACCATGTAGTTGTAGTTAACATCACTGACCTCCTTACCACCTTGTAGGGTCCCTCCCAGGCTGCCTGCAGTTTGTTGTGTCGGAATGAGAACCATTATCTGCTGCCCTGCAGCATACTCTCTAGCTTGACCATTCCTGTCATACCAGATCTTTTTCTGCTGTTGGGCTTCTGCCAGGTTCTCCTGGGCCAAGCCCATGAGTTATCTCAGCCTTGTCCTGAGGTTTAGGACCTATGCCGCAACAGACTCCTTGTGGGATTCACACTCACCCTCTTACTCATCTCGAATCAAATCTAGAGGTCCCCTCACCCTATGCCCATACAGCAACTCAAAGGGTAAAAAAACCTGTGGATTCCTGTGTAACCTCTCTGTAAGCAAACCATAGATGGGGCAAACATTTGTTGCAGTCCCTCTTAAACTGGTCTGCAAAAGCCCGTAGCATGGACTTTATGTAGAGTTTTCCCTCTCAACAAAACTATTAGTCTGGGGGTGGTCTTTAGGTGCTTCACCCCATAGTACTTCCACAGACAAGCCAGCAGGTCTGACATGAAATTGGCACCTCTGTCAGTTAGTATTTCTTTTGGGAAACCTACCCTGCTGAAAATCTTTAACAAAGCATTTGCCACCTCTTCTGCCTCAGTGGAGAACAGAGTCACTACCTCAGGGTATCTGGTAGCATAATCTACTACCAGTAGGATATACTTTTTCCCTGTGGAACGTGGGATACTCAGAGGCCCCACAATATCCATAGCTACCCTCTGAAATGGCTCCTCAATCATAGGCAAAGGCATCAAAGGAGCTTTTACCTTGTCTCCTGCCTTGCCTACCTATTGGCATTGCTCACAGGTCCTGCAGTACCCTGTTATATCTCTGGAAATCCTAGGCCAATGTAAGTTCTGCATAATACATCTCTTTGTATCTTTTATGCCCATATGACCTGCAAAAAAAATATCATGTGCTATGGTTAGAACTGCCAGACAGTAGGCTATGAGCACTACCAAATGCTATATTCTCTCATCCTCTAGCCCTCCCCTCAGGGGTCCACTCTCTATACAGTAACCCTTTGTCCCAGTATACAGATTCTCCCTTCCCTTGAAAATCAGGTGTCTCACTAGCTACCTCCCCCTCAGGCCTTGTAATGTAGGGTCTGAGAGCTGAGCCTGTCTCAACTCTCCCTCTGTAACCCTTCCCAGCTCCCCTTCCCCAGAAGTCTGGTATTCTTTGACAGTGGTGGCTCACTGTCAGCCTGGGTACTACTACTCACCACTGCCCTTGTAGTCACTCTGTCCAAGGGAACATCAGTACCCACAAGCAGCTGTGGCTCACCTTCATTCTCACTCCCACAAGGTAGATTCCTCCCTGAAGTAACCACCTCACTAGTCCTGGCTGCAAGTGTGCAGTCTGTCTAGATCTCCCCCAGGCTATCAGACCCACAAGCTTGTCTCCAAGCCTGATTGCGTGTAGCTGCATGCATACATGGTACTGCATTATCAAAATCATTCCCTATCAGGACATCTGCAGGGATATCCTCAAACACACCTACTTGCTTGTTTTCTTTTCCACCCTCCCAGTCAAGGTGAACCCTAGCCAAAGGTATTTGGAAAGGGCCCCCCCCTAAAGCTCTGACTGGAGTAGACTGAATAAGCAAATAGTGCTCCTCTGTATCCATTGCAGGCTTCACAATTGTAGGTCAGAGGCTGTCTCTCTCTTAGCCATGGCCTCTTTCCCATTCACTAAGATAAGTTATAACCTCTTGTGGTAGTTTGGTACCCATGTTGTCTCGAGACAACCGACTGTTGGCATTTTGTCATTCCCACTTACTGTCTCTCCCACCTTTTGTTCCCCACCTTGCCTCTGTGGATATCTATATGCTACATGGCCCCACTGGTTGCTTTTAAAACATTTAACCCTTGGTCTTGGACATGTACCTGGACTACTGTCTTCCCTTGCTACTGGCAGACTCTGTTGGGGCAGTCTGGGCTGCCCACCATGGGTTCCCTTAGACCCATGAGCAGCACTGGGTGTCTCTTTCCTGTGCAGTGGTGTCCTGCTTGCTAGGTATAGGTCTCCCTTCTTCCCCAACTCATCAGAAGTAGCACATTGTCTAACAGCTAACCAGATCCTCATGTCCTCAAGCAAAGTGCTAAGGGCTTGTTCCCTCACCAAAAGGTCTGCCAGCCCTTTAAAAGTGATATAAAATAAAAATAAATGCCGCTGAGCAAAACAATGGAGGATATAAAGGAAGTACAGTCTCAGAGATCTTCTAAACCCAATGGCCAGTGAAAATAATAATCCAAAAGCAGGCAAAACTTATTGAGAAGCAGGTTTATTTGTAAAATCAGGTTAGCGCTTTCGCAATAGCTTCTTCAGACCTTATCACATAAAGCATCAAAAATCACTGCTTAAAATAAACAAAAAGGCGCCAAAATCCTATCAACATGTAGACTACCCTTCCTCGTATGGTACACATGCTCACGAATCCTATCCCTTAGTGTCCGATTGGTCTTGCCTACATAGTAGGCTGGACATACTGTACAACAAGCTAGATAAACCACATCTCTGGACATACAGTTACCTCTCGTTCTGATATGGTAAATGCCAGAGCCATAGGGATAGTTGAAGTCAGGGTCAGTCGCTATATATGAACAAAAATTGCACTTATTACAGGTAGTCATATAGGGACCTGATGGAATAAAAGGGTCATGATGTATCCTCGGGTAGCAGAGCAAACTCTTCAAATTCTTTTTATTACGATACACAAACTTAGGTCGATCACCTGTAAGGCTCTTAATAGTTGGATCTACTGATAGAACATGCCAATGCTTAGAAAAAACATCTTTAAGTGTACCAACATCTCTGGTATAAAAAATGGGAAAAATAATTCCATCATCTAGATGAGATCCACTCCTATTACTATTTAGATCGTTCCCTACGTCACCTTTGTATACTTCCATAGCCCCTTCAGAAAAATATGGTTTCGCTCTATCTACCCTGAGATGCTGAATATCTCCCATCCCTCTAGAAATGTCAAAGTGGCTGTAGCCACGTTCCATTAACTTGCTGCTAAGATCTCCTAGTTCACTCTCCAGGTGAGAATCCAGGGGTGTGTATCTGGACATCCGCATGGATTGTCCCTTTACTATGTTCTTATATACATAGCCGGGATGCATACTTGAACGATGTAACAGTGTGTTCCTATAGCAAGTCTTGCGGTACACACCCGTACCATACGAGGAAGGGTAGTCTACATAATGCACTATCTAAGCACACGAATGAGGAAGGTATAGAGCATCAATTCAAGTTTAGGATATTAGAACAGATTTCAAGAACACATAGGAGAGGGGACATCAGCAATTACACAGAGACTAGGGAAATCCGTTGGATCATCAAGTTCAGGGCTGACTTAACACCAGGTCTGAATGGAAGGGTTCCCATACGCCCACTGCTGAAATCCAGGAGGTTATTGGTTAAGAGATGCTAAGAGTTTCATAATTTAACACTATGGTCAATAGGTTTTATTTAATTTCTTACATGTATATACGTATATTTTTTTTATATATATTTTTTGTTTTTTATAATGATAACTGTTTGCTTATATGATTTTATCTAGATGTATTTATATACTATTGCATCTACTAATTGTCTATGGGTATTTATATACAATGTTTTTAATGGGTTTAATGAGTTATACACCTTTAAGATGTTGATAGGATTTTGGCGCCTTTTTGTTTATTTTAAGCAGTGATTTTTGATGCTTTATGTGATAAGGTCTGAAGAAGCTATTGCGAAAGCGCTAACCTGATTTTACAAATAAACCTGCTTCTCAATAAGTTTTGCCTGCTTTTGGATTATTATTTTCACTGGCCATTGGGTTTAGAAGATCTCTGAGACTGTACTTCCTTGATATCCTCCATTGTTTTGCTCAGCGGCATTCATTTTTATTTTATATCTCTTTGGGTTTGGTGCTCCGCTGAGCATTAACTCCGCTGGCTCATTTGTTTTTACTTTTGTTACTACGAGCCCTTTAAAAGTGATGATCTGACATCCACTCACTCACCCACCTATGAAAATAAGTGCTTAGTTCAGCAACATAGTCACACACACTTTCATCTGCCTTGCGTTTATGTTCATGAAACTTTTTTCTATAAGCTTCAGATGTTAACTTAAAACAATCTAGCAAACACATTTTGACTGTGTTATAATTTAAACAATTGGTATCAGACAGTTTGGAAAGAACTGTTACAACTTTACCATGGAGTAAATGGGTCAGGAACCATACCCAGAGCCCTTGGGTCAACATTATACTGTTTACATACATTCTCAAACATATGAATGAAACTATCAAAATTATCCCCCTCTGTAAATTGTGGAAGAAATTTACTGACCTTTGTTGCTTGTGGGGTTCAGTTACTCCCTTCCCCATTACCTCCATGACTCTGGTGAAGAGTCAGCATCTCCTTTTCATGTTGCCTCTGCCTCTCCTTCTTTTCAGCCTTCAGATATTCCAGTTTTTCATTTTCCTCAGTCTCTAGATGCCTCAGTCTCTCTGCTGCCTCTGTTTCCAAATGTTTGGCCTCTAGCTCAAGCCTCTAACTCCAGATGGATTTTTAAGTCCTCTGTGGAAAGGTTAAGCTGTCCATTTTCTGAGAGCTGTACATCTCCACAGCCAGTCTGATTGTCCCCCTGGTTGCTATTCTGTGATGCAGCTGTGACTAAAGCTACAATCATGTCTGTTTTAGTCAGGTTGCCATGCACCACTCCTTTAGCCTGGCACATCTCAGCCAACTGGCTCCTTGTCAGCTTGTCATACTCCTCTGCTGGCATGCTTGCCTGCTCTCCCTGACTAAGCTAACAAAAAAAATACAATTGTGATATGAACTCTGAATGTTCACTGCATGGCTGACAGAGTACAACCACCTTCAGTGACCACTGTACACAGGCTACAGGAATTCAATATCCCCACCACTGCAAGCCAATTAACATGTGATGTGGCAATCTCACACTATCAACCAATTAATATGTGATATGGCTATCCCACCACTGCCAAACAATTAATATGTGAAACCTCTGCACCGGGCCAGTAATCAAGGAGCGTCAATCCTCACCACTAGCACCAGTGAGGGATGTACACATTGGGAGGATGATAAGTACACACACAGTAAAGTACAATTTCCCTTTAGAGCACACAGAGATCACAGTCAGTCTGGGGCTGGTTTCTCCAGATCCCCAATAAGACTCCCCACTGGCACAGCTATAGGGTTAAGATCTCATCTGAGCGGTCACTTTGAAATTTGATTTATATACAAACACACACACACACTCCTGGGGAAAGACTGACACATCTGTACTAGCTAAGCCCCCTTCTGCCCAGACTGAAAGGCAGTTATCACTGCCACCAATCAGCTCTTTATCAGCTACTATAAGGCCCTTACCAAAGGGTGACCAATTCTACTGTGTGACATTACTGTTATCCAAATGGTAAGTGTGACCAAGTCCAAAGCTATTGGAGTGGCCCATACAGTGTCACTAAATACATATGCAAGTACTCTAAGAGCTTAAAAATCTCTAAACAAACCAGCCACAAGGTTTATATTTAATAATAAATAATAAAATAACAAGACAATACTCAATAACTCAGCACAGTGACTACAGAGTTCAGAATCACAGAAAATATTTTAAAACAATGTCTATGCATGGGCTACACACTTGGCTAGACTTATAAAGGCCTCAGGGCTGATAGCCTAGTAACTTCCTATGATCATATAATTGCAGGACAGTCTCAAATAAATACAGAAAACATCTAAACTAATATTTACTATATTTCTATCTAGATTTCTGTACCCTGATTACTTACTATTAGCAAGGCAAGTGCTGATGAGAGGATGCTTCCAGGTCCAAAGACAAATACAAAATGCACACTCTCTGAGAGAGTTCCCAAATTAATATCAAAACATTACTGCTGGGTCAGCTGGATAACATCACTCTTTGTCACCTGCCTTCAGTTCCCAGGCTAACAGAAATTAAGAATGTTTAGCATATCTGTGTGAGAAGTATCTCTCAGAAGTGCAGTTGCTAGGAAGTCACAGAACAATAAAAACACTTAACATTTTAATAATTATTTTTATTTCAAGACAACAGAAAGAAACTTCTAGCTCTAGACATTCTGTCTTCTTCAGTGAAACTGAGAGATAAACACAATTGTAAAACTGTTCTTTTCCAGTAGGGTACACGGTTGTTACATTCTCGAAGCTCAGTACATAACATACAGTTTAACACACACTTCTGCACCAGCAGTTTAATATACAAATAACATATAGTTCTCTTACATTTGTAAGACAAGCGTATGAATCATTAATATTCAGAAATGACATATGATTATTTACAAAATTCCATATAGCTGGGCTGGCAGTGTCAAAATTCTATATAAATTCTATATAAACCAAATTAATATTTTCAAGTGACATATAATTATTTACACAATTCTAGATAGCTGGACCGGCAGTATTTCCGTGTTGTCACAGAAGCATTTAGGAGTATGGATTAAATGATTCTGGTGTGGCAGCCAAGGATATATGAGAAGAGACTAAAAAGATAATACAAAAACTGAGAAAATGGAAGCTTGTTATATGGATATGGATAGTAAGATACAAGCAGTTAGTCCCATTAGTCTTATACACAGGGCAGGCATATTTTTATTAACCAGAGGAGATGTTGTGGATAGCAATTAATAAAGAGCTAAAGGACTTTATCTGGGGGGGGGGGTGCAATGACAAGAGTCAAGTGGGATAAGCTGATTTTTCCAGTAGAATAGGGTGGATTGGGATTTCCTGATTTGAAAGGGTATTTGGACATTACCCAGTAAACAAATTAAATAAATAAATATCCCCATGCTTCACAGTTAAGGCTCCTATAAATAGCACAAGCAGAAAACTATAATTCAAAGTGGAAAGGAATAATGATAAAACAGAGGGAGCCTCAAGAAGTAAGGAGAGACTGAGATTTTGGATGCAGGCCTTTAAGGAGAATAACAATAAACATACAGAATATTACATCTATAAAGTAATAGAAAGTATCATAAGAACTAAGCCAACATGAGAATGGAGAAAGGAGATTATGTTGATAGGGATTACTGCAATTGGGGATATAGGCAACAGGCAAAGACGGGGCTGGAATTTTTTTGGATACAACTGGCAAAAGAACCAAGGTATTAGGAGCAAATAGCTAGAGAGGGAAAGATTTTGTGTATAGTAAAGGAAAGAAAATGTATAAAAAGGGGGATGGTGGGTGGGCAACCAGGACTGCAACAGTGAATACACTCGAACATCTGCATTTATGGTAAGTGTACACAACTGTACTATGTTCTTCATGTTTCACTGTTGCAGTCATTACATTTGGGTAGAATCCCAAAGCTATGGATGGGAGGATGGAACTAAACAGCGTTAGGAGCGGCTATAAGGCCCTGCAGAACTGCAGTGGCAAAGCCTGCCCTGGATTTGGAGAAGAGAGGCAAATGATAATGCTTTGTGAAGATATGAATAGAGCTCCAAGTAGCAGCTTCTAGAATGTCTTTGGTTGGAACCCCTCTGAGAAAAGCTGCTGAAGTAGAGGCAGCCCTGGTGGAATGTGATCTGATCCCCTTGGGCACAGGTTTACCATGGTGCAAGTAGCAGAAATGAATGCAGTGGCTTATCCATTTAGAGATAGTCTGCTTTGATATAGCCTTCCCCTCTGACCCTGCAGCAAATGCTACCAGTAGTTGCTCAGACTTTCTTAGAGATTTGGTCCTGTTTAAGTAGAATCTTAGTTGTCTGTGTACATCCAATGAATGCAGAATCCGCTCCCCCTTGTTCTGCGGATTTGGGTAAAATGTTGGCAGGTGAATGGTCTGTTTAAGAGCTACACTGGATACCACCTTAGGCATAAAAGAAGGATTGGTCCTGAGGGCCACCCTGTCTGGGTAAAATATAATGAAAGGCTCCACTGCCATGCGAGCCTATAGTTCTGAAACTCTTCTAGCTGAAGTGACTGCCAAAAGAAAGGCTGTCTTCCAAGAAAGAAATTTTATATCTGCAGTAGCTGCTGGTTCAAAAGGAGGTAGGGTGAGATTTTCCAGCACAAAATTGAGGTCCCATGCAGGAATTGGTGCTCTCCTGGGAGGCCTTAAATTTTTGGCCCCTCTGAGGTACTGTTTTAGCAGGGGATGAGAAAAGAGGGGAGGCTCTGTGTTGTAATGAGCCGAGATGGCAGAGGCATGGATTTTTATTGAAGAAAAAGATAGGCCCTTGTGAAGCATCTCAGTTAAATATTGCAAAATCTGAGGAATATTAGGCTTTGCTGTGTCTATTCCTTGTGCTTGGTTCCAAGCACATAATCTCTTCCATTTATCAGCATAAGATTTTCTAGTACTAGGCCTTCTGGCCTCCAAAATGACATCCATCACAGGTTTACTGAGAGATGTGGTTGGTGAAATTAGTTGATTAGCATGATACAAGATTCAGAGTTTGGAGTTGAGTGTGCAGAATTTGATAGTTCTGCTGAGACAATAGGTGAGGTGTTTGAGGCAAGTACCATGGAGGAAGGTGTGACATATTCCTTAGAAGTGGATACCAGTGTTGGTGAGGCCAGTCTGGAGCAATTAGAATAATTTTTGTTTTTTCCTGTCTGACTTTTAGTAAGACCTTGGAGAGTAGAGGTAGAGGGGGAAAGGCATAGACTGATTGGTTTTTCCAGCTGAAGGATAGAGCATCCACTTTCCATTTTTTTTGTGATGAGTTCTTGTGCAGAATTTATCCAACTGATAGTTTTGGGGAGAGGCAAATAGATCCATGTCTGGGCTCCCCCATTTTTGTGTTAACATGCTGAAGATTTGTTGATCCAGTTTCCATTCATGCAGGTCCATAAGATTTCTGCTTAGGTCGTCTGCCAGAGTATTTTGCTTTCCTGGCAGGAATTGAGCTTAAAGATGTATTTGGTAAGTCAAGGCTGTGTTCCACAAGGCCATGGCTAGTCTGCAAAGGGGGGTAGGAGTGGGTACCCCCCTGCTTGTTTACGTACCACATAACTGTGGTGTTGTCCGTCTTTATCAGCAGTTGTCCTGGATGAAGGAAGTCTTTGAAGTCTGTCAGAGCATTCTGTACAGCTAGCATTTATTTCTGGTTGATATGTAGATGCATTTGGTTTGGGCTCCATTTGCCCTGAATGCATCTCCCTGCCAGATGCCCCCCCCCCCAAGCATAGTCTGATGCATCTGTAGTTAGGGTTTGGGTGGTAGGGGGTAGAATGAATGACAATCCCTTGTTTTGTTGACATGCCTCTGCCCACCAAAGAAACTCCTGTTGCAGGCAGGGAATGAGAGGAATCATTGTTTCCAGGCTGTGACAATGTTGACTCCATAAGCTTTTTAGGTACCATTGAAGTTTCCTCATATGCAGTCTCGCATATGGAATTAGTAGAATGCAGGATGCCATGAACCCCAAAGCCTGCAGAATTTGTCTTGCAGATAGCTGGGTTTTTGTTGCCACTTGTTTGAAGTATGTTGTCAATTGAATTTGTTTGCCGGGCATGAGGTAAGCCATCTGGGCAGTTGTATTCAAGCTTGCACCCAGAAATGTAATTATTTGAGAGGGTACCAGTTGTGATTTATTTTCATTTATGGTGTACCCTAGGCATGCTAGAAGCCTTTTTACAAATGCCAGATGTTGAAGAGGAGTGTCCTTGTCCTCTGCCTGAATGAGACAATCGTCCAGATATGGATAAATGTGAATGTTTCTTTGTCTGCAAAATGCAATTACTGGTGCCAGGCACTTTGTAAAGACCCTGGGCACAGTAGATAAGCCAAAGAGCAGTGCAGAGAATTGGTAATGCAAAAATCCTGCCTTGAAGCGGAGGTATCTTCTGCAAGATTCCCTTATTGGGTATGCAGGTATGCCTCTTAAGTCTAGAGTTACCAACCAGGCATTCTTGCCTAGCATAGGCAGTAGCTGTTGTAAAGTCAGCATTATTGAATTTTGGAATGTCCAGGAACATATTTAGAATTGATAAGGCCAGAATTGGATGCCATGTTTTGTCTTTTCTGGGTACCAGGAAAAGTCTTGAATAAAATCCTTGTCCTTTTTCCTTTTCTGGCACTGGTTGAATAGCCCCCATATCCATGAGGGACATGACTTGTTTCTGGGCCTCTGCCCACTGGTTTGGTGGCAGATCTGGCCATCCGCTTGGAATTGGCAATGTTTGGAAATGAAATCTGTACCCCTGGGATACTATGTTTAATACCGACTTGTCCTGGGTAATTAAATGCCAATTTTGAGCATGAAGTGCTAGTTTTCCCCCCAAGGGGACTGCCAAAAGATAAGTGCTTGGAGATGGCAGAGGAAAGCCATTGAGACTGTTTACTGTAGGGTTGTGCTTTGTTACCTCCTGATTTGGAGGTGGAGGCACCCCATTGCTTTGACCTGTAAGATCCTTGTGATTAAAATCTGGAGCCTTTGGAGTGTCTGGGTTTGCCCTGAGTGGCTCTGTTGGACACAGGAAAGGACCAATTCTTAGTAGGCCAGTGTCTACTGAACCTGGGTGGCTGCACTTGCAAGAAATCTTTTACAGTTTGCATAGATTTAGCTTTGTCTTCCATTTTCTTTAAAACCTCTTCTGCCTTATTACCAAACAGACTATCCTGCTGCAAAGGGGCATCCAACAATTTAGCTTTAACATGATCGGGCAGATTTTGCTCCTTGAGCTAGGCATGCCATCTTATCACAGATCCAGTTACGGCAGCCCTGCAAGAGGCCTCCAAGGAATCAAAACCACATTGCAAATTATGCTTTCCAACCTGTTCTGCTGAATGCAATAAATCCTGTAACTCTTTATTTTCCACACAATCAGAAATCAACATAATTTTCTGTTCCAGTAAGCCCATAACATGCTGTTGATATTTAGGTATATGAAACTGGCAGTTTAAAGCCCTGATTGCCAAGGTTGCAGACATATAAACCTTCTTTCCCCATCTATCCAGCGCCCTGGAGTCTCTATCAGAAGGGATAGGATTTTTGGCTGTAGAAGCCTTAACACCCTTGGGACCCTGAGAAATAGTTTCAGGGTCAGCAGCAGAATTTTTGAAAAAAAATTTGTGGGAATCAGGAACCCTGTAATATCTGTCTGGCTTACTATGAGCCGGAGGCAGGGAATCAGGAGCCATGCTTGATTCCAAGAACACATCATCAACGTCTAATACAGGAGGTATTGCCAAACGCCTATGCTTGAGGAAGAAGAAGAAAATCCCTAAGCCTCTTTTTGGATTCAGAGAAGTCCTGACTCTCCCGGTGAAAATGTTTCCTTAAAGTAGCAAAGTCTCTCCAAAAGAGTAATCCTCAGGAAGAGAAGCAGAAGGGATGAATTCCTCTGCATCAGAGTCCTTATAAGGTGTAGTAGAAAATTCCTGATCAGAAGACGAATCAGAAGAAATGGAAACCTGATCTGAAGATTCATAATCAGTACCTTGCCTAGGCCTCTTAGCAGGGGGGGGGGGGGTTGGGAACCCCTGATCGAGGTAATTAAATCCTCAGCAATTTTGAAATTTGTTTTTTAGGCATTGAGGCCTGAGCACATGGCTCATGTGTCGGTTTTTTTAGACATAGAAGTAGATTTTGGCCTGTTTTTGAAGATGGTGTCAGTTTAATATACAAATGTTGAGGCCTGAAAACACCCTCAGAAGCCAGTGCCTGCTCAGCGGCTCTAGACCCATCCAAGGGAAGGACATCCGCGGGTTCAAAACTTGCAGAATCTCGCGGCATACCAGACTCCAAATGCGTCTCGGTAGAGGCCTCGATGGCCTGTCTTTTTCCTTGTGTTTTTTGTGAATTCCGGTAGTCGGATTGCTAACAGATGACATTTCAAGATAGTTAAATCTAGATTCAAAATATTTAGAAGCAAAAATATACTGACACTTAATAGTGCATTCGTTAAATTTAGCACAAAACCGACAGCAAGGCACATTGTGATCAGGGCCTAGGCAAGGAATACAGTACGAATGAAAATCTTTATGAGGTATTTGATTTCCACAAGTAATGCAATTATTAACTTTTACTGACATCGGTAAGGAGCAAAAAAAAGTTTCCCCAATGGGGTACTTAGCTTTAGTTTGAAGACTTCGGTTCTGAAACTCGAAAACGAAAATTTTAGGAGTCTGCCGACTAGTACTTGCGATCTGCTTCTGTTTTGGGCACCACGCGGCAAGAAAGACTAAATAAAATGGCGTTGGCTGTATATTTTATACCCCTGATGACCTGATGTCATGGAAGAGGAGACAGCAACTGATGCAGGACCCAAGACTTTATTATTCGGGGCGACTAAGGGCAACCTGCCAGCAGATTACCCAAATGTAATGACTGCAACAGTGAAACACGAAGAACATATGCAGAGAGAAAGAAAAGCTCAAAATCTAACCTACTGAATACTGAAAGTACAGTTTTGTACCTACCATAAATGTAGATGTTCGAGTGCTAATACAGCTGCAGTAATCACATATGGGTTCTCTGCTGTCAGGCGGGTCCTCGGTCAGCCGAATTCCAAAGTCTTGGTCAGGCGTCGGTTGTTGTCGCCTTCTTCCCTGACGTCAGTGCGACAGGGGTATATAAGTAACAGCCGACGCCATGTTCTCCAGTCTTTCTTGCCCCAGATGTCAGGTACCCCCAAAAGGAAGGCAATAGATAAATTTTATATATATATATATATATATATATATATATATATATATATATATATATATATATGATATATAAAAGCAATGCAATGTTATCAAATCAAAAAAGAGTA
Organism: Protopterus annectens; assembly: GCF_019279795.1. Lineage (NCBI taxonomy): Eukaryota > Metazoa > Chordata > Ceratodontiformes > Protopteridae > Protopterus > Protopterus annectens. The sequence goes on from NC_056741.1 coordinate 879,261,399, forward strand.
GTTGCAAGCAAATACACCATATGAGGATAACCCAAAATAAGTTGTATGAGGAGGTGTTAGCCACTAGTCCTATACCTAGAGGGGAAGGAGGGAGGGAAACCTGTACTGCAGCTGTATTAGAACTCGAACATCTACATTTATGGTAGGTACAAAACTGTACTATGTTCATCGTGCATACAACTGCAGTAATCACATATGGGTAGAATCCCAAAGCTATTTACAGGGTGGTAGGCACTAGGTAGAACTGGGTTGAGCCAGAATGCCCTGCAACACAGCAGTAGCAAAGCCTGCTCTAGTTATGGAATATAAAGGCAGGTGGCAGTGTCTTGTGAAGGTATGTACAGAACTCCAAGTGGCTGCCTCCAAGATATCTTTGGTTGGAACTCCTCTGAGGAAGGCTGTAGAGGTAGCTGTGGCCCTGGTGGAGTGTGGTCTGATGCCTACAGGGACAGATTTCCCATGATAGGAGTAACAAAATCGTATGCAGTGGCCTATCCATTTAGAGATTGTCTGTTTGATAACAGACTTCCCTTGAGCTCCTACAGCATAAGACACAAAAAGTTGTTGTGATTTCCTGAAAGGCTTTGTTCTGTCCAAATAGTAACGTAGCTGTCTATGGATGTCTAAGGAATGTAGCAGCCTTTCTCCTTTGTTTTGAGGTTAGGGTAAAAGGTAGGTAAGTGTATGGCTTGATTTAAAGCTACCCTGGATACCACTTTAGGCATAAATGATGGGTTGGTTCGAAGGGAAACCCTGTCCTGATGGAAGATAAGAAAGGGCTGCACAGCCATGAGGGCTTGTAGCTCCGAAACCCTATGAGCTGAGGTAATGGCCAGAAGGAAAGCTGTTTTCCAGGACAAATATTGCAAATCTGTTGAGGCAGCTGGTTCAAAGGGAGGCAATGTTAATTTTTCTAGAATGTAATTAAGATCCCAGGCTGGCACTGGTTGTTTCCTTGGTGGTCTTATATTCTTAGCCCCTCTGAGGAAATGTCTTAAAAGTGGGTGAGAGAATAATGGTGGATCCGTGTTGAATTCTGCAGAAATGGCTGAGGCATGGATTTTTATGGAGGAAAATGAAAGTCCACTGTTCAGCAGCTCAGCAAGATACTGTAATACCCGAGGCAAATTCAGTTTTCTAGGGTCCTGGCCTTTTTCTCATTCCAAGAGTAAAACCGTTTCCATTTTGCGGAGTAAGTCTTCCTAGTAGATGGCCTTCTGGCCTCCAGAATGACATCCTGAACCTCTTTGGAGAGTAGGGTCTGCTGTGGTGTTAAGGAATTTTCCATGCAGCAAGATTGAGTGTTTTCAGCTGACTGTGAAGAGTTTTGTAGCTGTGCTGAGTTAGCAGAAGAGGCATTAGAGGTAGAGGCCAGGGAGGAGTATGTGTTAGGCTCCTTAGGAGTGGGTACCAGTGCTGTCTTGGCCAGTCTGGAGCAATCAGTATCATCTTCGGTCTGTCTGTTCTTGTTTTCAAGAGCACCTTGGGTAGAAGAGGCAGAGGTGGGAAAGCGTACACTGTCCATGCTGTCCAACTGAATGAAAGGGCGTCCACCCTCCAGGCCTTTGGATGAAAAGTCCTTGAACAAAACTTTTCCAGTTGATGGTTCCTGTGGGAGGCGAAGAGATCTATGTCTGGCCTTCCCCATGCTTGGATTATCTTTGTAAACACCTGTGGATGCAGCTTCCATTCGTGTGGATCTGTCATATTTCTGCTTAGATTGTCTGCCAGCATGTTTTCCAAACCTGGCAAGTACTGTGCTTGAAGTTCGATTTGCCATTCCAGAGCCAAGTTCCAAAGTGTCATGGCTAGTCTGCACAGGGGATATGAATGTGTTCCTCCTTGTTTGTTTATGTACCACATTACTGTGGTGTTGTCTGTTCTTATTAATAATTGTCCTGGATGCAGGAGGTCCTTGAATGCTGTAATTGCATTTATTACTGCTAGCATTTCTTTTTGATTGATGTGAAGGTGCTTTTCCTTTTGGGACCATTTGCCCTGAATGCACCTGCCTGTCATGTGCGCCCCCCAGGCGTAATCTGAGGCATCTGTTGTGATGACTTGATTTGCTTGAGGCTTGCAGAATGGGAGACCTGTGTTTGTTTGACATGCTTGGGCCCACCATTGAAATTCCTTTTGCAAACATGGAATTATTGGTATTATTGTTTCCAAATTTTGGCTGTGTTGAGACCATAGGCTTTTTAGGTACCATTGAAGCTTTCTCATATGCAACTTTGCACATGGGATTAAAAGAATGCAAGATGCCATGAAGCCCGGAGCCTGCAGGATTTTCCTTGCAGTAAGCCTGGTACAATTTGCTAGTGTTTTGAAGTACTGAGTTAGTTGCCCTTGTTTTTCTGGCGTGAGATAGGCCATCTGGGTGTTTGTGTCCAAGTTGGCACCCAGGAAAGTTATTTTCTGAGATGGTAGTAGCCTGGATTTCTCTTTGTTGATTGTGTATCCCAGAGAATTCAGTAACCGTGTTGCATAAGCCAGATGTTCCAGAAGAGTGTGCTTGCTGTCCGCTTGGATCAGGCAGTTGTCCAAATAAGGGTAAATTTGTATCCCTTGAAGTCTGCAGTAGGCAATTACTGATGCCAGGCATTTCGTGAATACTCTGGGTGCAGTAGATCAGCCAAAGGGCAATGCAGAGAATTGATAGTGGATTGAACCTGCAAAAAATCTGAGGTATCTTCTGCAGCTTTGTCTGATTGGGACATGCAGGTATGCCTCCTTGAGGTCCAATGTTACCAGCCAAAACTCCTTGCCCAGCATGGGAAGAAGCTGCTGTAATGTGAGCATCTTGAATTTTGGTACGAGTAGAAATGTATTTAGGATGGATAAGTCCAAAATGGGTCTCCAGTCAGTTCCTTTTCTTGGTACCAGGAAATGTCTGGAATAAAAACCTTGGCCTTGTTCGTGAGTCGGAACCTCCTGAATGGCTTTCATGTCCATGAGTTTTGTAATTTGTATTTGTGCCTCTGCCCTTTGATTGTGTGGCAGGTTTGGCATGCCTCTCATTTTTGGAAGAGTGTGAAAATGAAATCTGTAGCCTCTGTTTATTATGTCCAGGATCCATTTGTCTGTTGTGATAATATACCAATTTCCTGAAAATAGTGCCAGCTTTCCTCCCAAGGGAGCTGCCAGCTGAGATTTGCTTGGCATGAAAAGGGGGGAAAAAAATTTTTTTTGGGCTATGGCTACATCTCAACACATCATTAATATTTATGATTTCTGTTTGTTTATTGGCTCACAATTTCTATATAATGTTTGATGGATGGGACTTTGTTGTTTTGTCCTACACTGAAGAAGGCAACATTTGCCAAAACCGGTCTGTATACAATAAAGGATTATAATTTACCTCCATATCTGCTCTTGCTGGTCTACTTGGTTGTTTTAGGGTATATGGTTTGGACCGTGCATCTCTCCCGTGCATAGAACTTGGTTGGTTTGGTCTATGAAATCTGTGCTGTGGGACCGAGCAGTGGAGGTGTATCTCCCTTTTGGAAGGTGGATAAAAGACTTTTTATTTTCACTTTTTTGTACCCATTGAGTGTATATTTTTTCACTCTGGGGATTTGTTATGGACATTGACTTTGTTCCTGTACACGGAATTTGGAAATTTAGTCTATTGCCCATTTATTTGAAGTGGACTTTCTGGATCCCTTGTTGGGAGTTGGGCCGCATCGTTCTGCTTTGGCGTCAAACTTGGAGCCGGTCGCATGTTAGAACATTTCATGTTTCTACTATTTTTTGAACAATATAATGTATGGTAAGCCCTAGTTCCGTTGATGGTTTGCTATATATCTTTTCTTTGACTATTGAATTTAACCAAGAAGCCAGCATATGTGTGCGGTGTGTGTTTTTTTACCTCGCCAGTGTCTCAAGGGGCCCGTCTTAACGCTAATGCTATTATAACATCTGTATGGCTACTACTGTTTTCGGGGATTGAGTTTAATTCAATTTTGCCAGTTCGGGCAAGATTAAGAGTCACCGGATGGGTATGTGTGAAGTGCCAACATATTTTTGCCCTATGAACTAGTTGTTGCCTAATATCTTGATATTATACAATAATTCTTGGCTGGTGTAACAACGGACGAAGGTGTGTGCATTATTTTACCACTTTTGGGCAAACCCAAGATTTGCGAGATTGGGCTTGTGCGAAGGGACAACATACTATGGTCTTATAAAGTAGCAGTTGCCTAACGTTTTGTCATTCTATATTTCTTGGCTGGTGCAACAATGGGCGAAGGTGTGTGCATTGACTTACAACTTTTTGGATGCATTTTTCTGGCGCCTCTATCATCATTTAATTATATCTTTTTGTAAATCCTCGTTCGGTGGAATGGCGTAACTGGGACTGTACCATCATTTACGATTCTGAATATTTTGATTGTTTAAACTGAGCTATCTGGACTTGGGCCTACATACAGATCAATAGGTATTTTTTCACTTACGGGAGAAAAAGAGGACTGGTTATTTCATTGTGAATGGCCTATGATCAGTCTTTTTTACTAAAACTAGTGGACTATTAGTTTTAGTTAATGTGTAGTTCTTCTAATAAATATTTCTAATGACTGACGTTTGATGCAACGTCAAGGGAATACATCGTGTCAAGCAATTCTTTTTTTGGACTTGAATTATGTTATATGTACTGATTCAAATTAATGGTGAAATTCTACATGGCTTTGTACTGCTTATAGGATTGGAATATTGTTTTTCATTGCTTTAATATTGGTGCATGCCCAAGTTATATATGTAACAATTTCGTCATTTGGACAATGTCTAAAATATCAGGGATTTTTGCCCAAACTATAGGACACCATTATTTCATATTATAACACAGGTCTAACCAATTGAGCCAGTATATTATTCGACAGATTGTTTAAATCTTTTCTGTCTTGTATGGTCTTTCAACAATTTGGTTGGAGGACATTAGGGGTTGGGTTAGATTTCCCTCTTACTATGATACATGTTTCATTTGGCATACTTTATATGTAAAAGTTCTTTAGGTTCATGCTGTTGACTTATAGGTGCTGTGTTATATATGATTTTGCCCCATCATTCTTTAAGACTTTCTTATGGGTGCCTGATTCACATTTTGGTGTATTTTGATAATACCTATGTTAAGCTAGTGGCAGGAACAGGTCAAGGCTTTTGGATTTAAATATTATCATGATTATTATACTGTCTATAGGTGGGCAGTAATAGTCCTGACACTTTCTATCGGGGCTAGTATAGTATAATAGATAACTTGGTCCTTTTATATTGAGTACATTGTTTAATCTCAACAAATTTCTAGCAATACAGTTTCTTATAAGCTGTGGTTGATGCAGTTCTAGCCATACTACACTGTTTATGTATGGGAATTTAAGTGTATGATCCCCATAGGGGCTTGTATGATTCCCTAACAGATCTGACTTTATGACACCTTATGTATGTCATTGGTTATTTTGTGGTTATGGTTAATGCTACTTGTTATACTAAAAGGATCTCCTAGTTTTGTACTAAGGATTATCAAGCTTTTTTGGTGGATGGGCATCTATTCTTATCTTCATTTTGATGCCATTGATAATTCTATTGACAAGGTCATGTTTTCTATATCAGGATTATGACAGATGTATCTTGATCATTGTAGTTTAAAGTATCTAAACTTCTGAAATTGGACTGGGGATTCACACCCACTGCTTGGTCCCACAGAATAAACGTATATATTTCTACTTATTCTAATTATCATATGGTGGGTTGAATTTTGTTTTCGGATGATTTATTCTTATGATACAAATATGATTCATCTACTAACTTTGTTCTCTTGGTGTTAACTGTTTTGGACCGCTATACAAATTATGTAATTTTTTACAATTGGGTTGTGAATCACTGGTGCTTCTTGCTGATCCAGTTTTTCCTGTGCCCTTCATAGTGGGATTAAATAGAAATTGGAATTTGGTATAACTGGGGAATCATCATTTTTGGTACGTCTTGGATCTCTGGTCCCTATTACTTTCAGTGTTTCATTCTCTTTATAGGGTGGCTATTTTGATTCCATATTCGCAGCATGGATCTCAACAATATTTTGTCCGGATTATGTGCTGATCGGCAGGATATAGGTGTTTTTGGGATCGACACCCCACCAAGCAATGATCCGGATAACTCTGAACAACCACTGATGGTGGATTGTGATATGTTTTTTCATTCTGTTACTAAGGCATTCAAAACACTTAGATCCAATATTTGGCATCTTAAACTGTTTCGAGCTTATTCTACTCAGAACATGGCTCCCAGGGGACTTCGGATACGTCTCCAACCTTTAGTGGGGAGACCAGATGATAAGTTGAATCAGGATTGGAAGGAAGCTTTACAGTTGGGGTCCATGCCATTTGTGAATATTTTATTACAATACTATGAAAGAACGGTTGATTTGAATATACAAGACATCAAGACATTATGTTCGGATGTCAGTAAGTTCGAATCTTCTCCCAAATATCAAGATAATATTAAGAAACTTTCCCATGATTTGATGGAACATGAGAAAACTATTAAGGAACGTAAGATCAAAAAGTTTCACAGGGATTATTCGGATTATCAACGGGGTAGACCTTTTGATTTCAGTCGGTCTGTCAGATTCGCCGACATCAATCAAGTTAGGACGGGGCCCAGTCGTACCAAAAAGAGACCTCGATCTATTTTGAAGAATAGGGATGGATCTTTTAATAGTACTTCAGGGGATGATTCCTCAGTAACTGATAGTGAGGGGACCTCTGATAGGGGGTCTCCCAATCGAAAGAAAAGTAACAGAAATTTCCCTTTAGAAGGGGCAAGGGACATCGGGGGGGGGGGGGGGCAGGAAGCACCAGAAAAGAACCTCCACAGGTTTCGTTTCAGGGTCTACTGAACAACTTTCTGAGCTAGTGTCCATTCAGACTCCGAATCAGAATGCATTAAATTTGTCTAGTGTTGTATTATCTCAGGAACAAATAGCCTTATTGAACAAGGGACTGAACTATATTCCTTCCTTTTTCTCTCAGGAATATCACATCATTCAGGATTTACATGTTTTTTGCCGTACTCTTAATTTAAAATTGTTTTTTGCTGAGGATAGTTTAGGAACATCTGATGAGTTTAGGTTTGGTAAGTCATCCTTTCAACCACCTATGAACAAATATGTTTCCATATTTATAGATTCAATTCTGAGGGACCTTCATTTTGAGAACCACGGGCATGTTATGTTAGGAAGCAATCTTACTACTGGTGATAGGTTGGCTTTAGACCAACTACGCAACAATAAGGAAATTATTGTTGTTTCAGCTGACAAAGGAGGAGCTGTGGTGGTTCACAATACAGTTGACTACATACAGGAAGGGTTGTCACAACTATTGGATAAAACATGTTATATGCATATGTCAATAGATCCCACATCAATTTTCAAGGATGAAATTGATTCTTTTTTGAAGTTAGCCTTTGAGGAGGGGATTATTAGTAAAAAATGTTTGTCATCATTGATGGTGTCCGAACCATCTAAGCAGATTTTGTACCTTTTACCTAAGATTCATAAATCTCTTAGTAAACCTCCTGGTAGACCTATTGTCTCTGGAATAGGATCTCTTACCGAACCTTTATCTGCATTTCTCATGAAATACCTCAAACCATTGTTAGGTTTGATTAGGTCAAGATTGCAGGACACTACCCAATTCTTACAGATTATTCAAGATACTCAGTTGGAACCAGGATGGTATATGTGCACCTTAGATGTAAAAGCATTATACACTAGTATTCCACATTGGGCAGGTTTACAATCCCTTCAATACTGGCTTGATAGAGCAAATCTCTACACACCAGGGTTTAACACCCTACTTATTTATATGTCAGAACATGTACTCAACAAAAATGTGCTATACTTTCAAGGCCAGTGTTATTGGCAACTGCAAGGCACGGCTATGGGAGCATCTTTTGCTCCCATTTATGCAGATCTTTTCATGGCCTATTTTGAGGAGTACATGATCTATGACAATTCACATACCATTTACCAGGTTGAGATGGACATCTGGCGACGTTATTTGGACGACTGCTGGTTAGTGTGGCGTGCGGATTTGGGTTACTTGCACGAATTTGTTGATTATCTTAACAGCAATATATGGGGACTGGAATTTTCAGTAGCATATGACCAAAAAAGTCAAACAAACAGCAGAGAACCAAACCAGGAAGTAAATGCACACACAGCCAGGAAATGGAACAGCTTGTTGTAAGTTCACCAAGGCAGATTCAGTAAATCAGGTAGCAACAAATTCAAATAATTCCTTTATTCAGAACCACAGAATAACAGCGCTTCGCTCAGAGGAATTCTGAGCTTTATCAAGTGGTCACTTGATAAAGCTCAGAATTCCTCTGAGCGAAAGCGCTTGTGTGTTATTATTCTGTGGTTCTGAATAAAGGAATTATTTGAATTTGTTTGGTGCCTACCTGGATTTACTGAATCTGCCTTGGTGAACTTACAACAAGCTGTTCCATTTCCTAGCATATGACCAAAATACAATCAATTTTTTGGATGTTACGGTCTTGAGAAATCATGACTTTACATTATCCAGTAAGGTGTTCCGCAAGCACCCACAATATAATACCTTGCTTCATGCTTCTAGCATGCACCCATGCCACACTATCAGAAGCATTCCAGTGTCACAGTTCATACGTATTAAACGCCTCAGCTCGAAGGATGTGGAATATCAATCAGCTAGTATGGATATGAGTAAGAGGTTTGCTAATAGGGGTTATGACCATCAAGATATTAATTTAGCCAGATGCAGGGTAAACCAAATGAACAGGGAACAACTATTAGAATACAAATCAAGGAAGAATAATACATCCAGTACTCCCGTACGTTTTGTCACGACCTATGGAAGAAACATCAATATGGTCAGGAATATCATTAACAAACATTGGAACATCTTATTGGCCAATGACCAATTGAGGTCACTTTTGGGACAACACTGTCGGTTTTCGTATAAGCGGGGCAAAACTTTGGGTTCGTACTTGTCACATTACAAACATATGACTAGTGGAGGGATTATTCATAAACAACTCACATTACAAGGTGATGAGCTATTTGGCTCTTTTCCCTGTGGCCACTGTGGATCATGTTCTTATATGTATAAATCAAAGGAATTCTCAAGTCGCAATACCACCCAGATATTCAACATCAAAATATTTGGTAACTGTAGTAGTGATTGGGTAGCGTACCTAGCTTCTTGTCACTGCGGTGCATTCTATGTAGGCCAAACTTCCAGGGCCCTTAGATCTCGAATGAATGAACATCGCAGTGATATTAGAAATCACAAATTGACTAGTGCTTTGTATCAACACACTCTTAAACACCCACAGGCCAGATTCAATTTTATGATTATAGATCGTATCACTGGTGACAGATGTCATAAACAGGGCTGGCATGGCCTTTTAGATCACAAAGAGAGATATTGGATAGTTACACTAGGGGGTCTTTTTCCCCCTGGGCTTAACGATCATTTATAGTTGGTTCTTTATGTTTGAACATATATTTTTCTAGGGCCATATCTATATCATTTTATTTAGGTCTGGGTCCTATACTCTTGTTTAAGGTTTTCTCATCCCTTGGTTGTATAGATATTGGACGAGGGTGGGTCTATTTGGCTATGGCAGAGCCTTTATCATTTTTATTGATTGGTTGTTCCTGTATTACACTACACTATGGCTATGTAGTTTTCAGACTATCTATGTTTAATGTATAACTATACTTCCAGGCAACTTAGGCACATTGGATCATTTTGATATGGATGGCCAGTTTAATACTGCTTAGTGCATAACTACATTTCTAGTCACATTAGGTACAATGGATCATCCTGATATGGATGGTTAGTTCATTATATTGCAATGTATTATGATGATGATGATGTTTTTGTTTATCATTTCTGTTTATGAACAAATTGTAGTTTTTTTCTATTTTGGATGTCTGACGGCTGACTATATTATAAATAATATGAAGTCAGGCCATAGGGTGTTTCTGGGGCACCACATAGTTTATGTTTGCCCATTTTTCTATTTTTTGTATGCATTTCCTTCCCAACATATATTTATTTATTGAAAATGTGTTCATTGTCAATTTCTGTATCTATTGGTTTTTGGCCTTTCAAGGGATTTGGAGGTTACTCTGTCATTTTATGCTTTAAGGAAATGTTTGTTAATAGTCAGGATTTAGCTTTTTAAAAAAAATTTTTTTGGGCTATGGCTACATCTCAACACATCATTAATATTTATGATTTCTGTTTGTTTATTGGCTCACAATTTCTATTTAATGTTTGATGGATGGGACTTTGTTGTTTTGTCCTACACTGAAGAAGGCAACATTTGTCGAAACCGGTCTGTATACAATAAAGGATTATAATTTACCTCCATATCTGCTCTTGCTGGTCTACTTGGTTGTTTTATGAAAAGGGGGAAGTCATTGGGTTTGCTTTCTGTATTGTTGTGCACTGTCTTCGCCACCTCTTGGTGCTTGAGTTGGCCATTGCCTGCCTCTATAAGATCCTTGAGATTGTCCTCTGCCCCTTGAGCGCCTGTATCTGCCTCTTTGGGGTTTGTCTGTGGCTGGAAAGGACCAGTTTTTTGTAGGCCAGTTTCTACTAAAATGAGGTGGCTGTACCTGTAGAAAAGCCATGACAGTTTGCATAGATTTAGCTTTTTCTTCCATTTTCCATAGTATCTCCTCAGCATTAGTACCAAATAGCACATCCTTTTGTAAAGGAGCATCTAGTAGTTTAGCTTTAACATGATCAGGCAAGCTTTGTTCTCTAAGCCAGGCATGTCTACGAATTACTGCTCCTGTAGCAGTGGCTCTACTAGAGGCCTCTAAGGCATCATAACCACATTGTAAGGTGTGTTTACCCACTTGTTCTGCACTACGTATCATATCCTGCAATTCCTTCAAATCTGGTTGTTCAGGTTGAGATATCTTGTTCCTTAATTGAGATAACAGAAACTGCTGATATTTAAGCATATGGAACTGACAATTTAAGGCCCTCATGGCTAGGGTGGTCGAGGTGTATACCTTTTTCCCCCACCTTTCTAAGGATCTAGATTCCCTTTCGGAAGGTAGTGGGTTTTTGGCAATAGAGGCCTTCATTCCCTTGGGGCCTTGAGAAATGGTCTCAGGGTCAGCATTATGGCTTTTGGAAAGAAATTGGTGAGAGTTATGGACTCTGTAATACCTATCAGGTTTGACTGGTGCAGGAGGCAGGGAATCCGGATTGAGACAAGCCTCCAAGTAAACATCATCAAGTATGTCCAGGACAGGAGGAATAGCCAGAGGTCTGTGCTGAGGTAACAAAAGAAATTCCCTAAGCCTTTTCTTGGAATCAGAAAAGTCTTGGCCTTCCCAATGGAAGTGCTCCCTCAAGGTGTGCAAGGTTTCCCCCAAAAGAAAAATCCTCTGGGGGAGATACAGAAGGAATGGACTGTTCTGCATCAGAATCTTCATAAGGGGAGTACAAGTGTTCCTCCACATCAGAATGTTCTGAGAAAATGGAGCCCTGTTCAGAAGAGGGAGAGTCTTCCTCCACTCTGGGTCTCTTGTCTGGAGGGGGTTGGGAACCCGATATAGGAAATTAAATCCTCAGCCATTTTAAGCATCTGCTTTTTAGGCATGGGGCCTGGGGATGGGCCCTGTGCAACAGGCCTCTTGGGATGCATGGCTGATTTGGACTTAGTGAAGGCCTTAATGGAAAAGGAAGAAGAGGGTCTAAATACACCCTGGGTGGAAGTGGACCTGTCCACATTAGGAGGCTCAACACTCACAGTGGTTTCGGTGGTTGTAGTCTGAGTTAGGGCCGAGGTACCAGCGGTCTCAGGTACAGAAGACACCGCCAATGAAGTGTCGTCGGTAGTCAGGGACTGCATAGGCGTCTCGCTGAAAACCGGACCACGTGCAGCCAGTTTTGGCGTGGTGTCGGTGGAGACCGCGGACCTCGCGTGTCGGTCCTTGTCCTTTCACTTTTTGGACAAAACGGTATCCGACATTTTATAATCAAAGGCTTTACCAAAATAATGTTGGGCAAACTCTGTCCGACGCTTAATAGTGCGTTTATTGAAAGTAGCACAAAAGCGACAGCCCGAGACGTCGTGGTCTGGGCCTAAACAAGGTATGCAGAGGGAATGGAAATCCTTATGCGGTATTTGCTTCCCACAAGAAATACAATTGTTAACTTTGTCTGACATCGGTCTGAGGCAAGATAAGTTTCCCCAACGGGGTACTTAGCTTTAAAGAAGACTTCGGTTTCCAATTTTTCGTAAATTCAGGAGCTGGCCGACCGGCACTTGCGAACTGCTTTTGCTTCGGGCACCGCGCGGCAAAAAAGACTGGAGAACATGGCGTCGGCTGTTACTTATATACCCCTGTCGCAATGACGTCAGGGAAGAAGGCGACAACAACCGACGCCGGACCAAGACTTTGGAATTCGGCCGACCGAGGACCCGCCTGACGGCAGAGAACCCATATGTGATTACTGCAGCTGTATGCCCGATGAACATGTCATTGACAGTGGTGGTTCTTTACTTGTGCATGAATAGGATTTGTATTCCAGTATTACAGGTGCTACCTCATGAATGGACTTGGGCCTAGGACACTGAAATAACATTTTATCCCAGTGGATTACAAAGAGGGTCTAAGTGAAAAGGGTAATGTGGTATATTGAACTATGCATGCAGGTGATTGTGCATACTTTACATAAATTGAGTGCACATGCAGACAGCAGATCAGTCTATGCTAATTTTTTGCTGAGGCAAAGTTACTTTTGTGTTTTGCTATTATTATCTATTAAAATAACTTTAAGCTATTATTCAGTCTCCATCGGAGTTTCTTTAGAATACAGAACATTAAGTGCTAACAGAAAAATTGGCGAGATCCTAGAAAATATAATTTGGCCACTAAATTGTGTTCAGTGTAGTCAAAATGTGACAGCTATTGATGTCCTTATTAATGAGGTATTCACTAGCATCACTCATTTAACAGGACTTGCTCGTCTTGACAGACATTTGTATTAAATTCGGACAACAGGTTGCACTTGCATCTGCCTGGCCACTACACTCTAGTTAGAGCTAGAAATGTGTAGTTAGTGTTTTAGACTGGTGACAAAAGGAGAGAAATTTTCAATACTTCATCACTACATTTATATGCAAATGTTCTTTCTACTTGTTTTATAAATTATGAGCATTGTGTTATTCTAAAAGTGAGCACCGTTCTTGGAAAGTGCACATTTCATAAAAAAATGCAAGAAGAAAAAATAATCATTTCAACAGTTTGTAAATGAGTTGAAGTTGCTAGGTAAAGACTGGGTATGTAATCAGTGATGAGACAGTGGCTAGGATTCACAGCTGAGTGTTGCATACCTATGCAATGCTAATATTCAAGGAGTTTGCTTCATAAGGCAGCTCATAGGTAAGTTATCAGATAACCAAACTGTTTTAGAATCACCCACACCCTCACTCTTCCCTAGTCAGTGAGACACTGTGATATGTTTGGGACGCTCTCCTAAGGCACAAAGAAAAAAATTATAATGGCTCAAATTTAACACTTATAAGGATAACTAGCAACTGTTTTGGGTGCTGTTAAAGTTAATGCATTCTTGTACATTTGAGAAGCAAGAAAACCTTGTGTATGTAGTATCTCCAAGAACAAGCCAGGTAAAGTTTTTGGAAAGATAATATTGTTGAAGACTACATTACACAAACTACACTATGTGAAGTATTCAGGAAAACAAAATAATAGTACAAATTTTAATGTATTTTTAAGTATATAAGTAAACTAGTACTTCTTGGGTCCTTTTCAGCCTCAAGGCCAAGAGTGAATACCCCTTTTCTATATCAATGTATGTTTCTGTATATTTTAACAATAGCTGGTTAACCAGCATGTTCTAGATGTGAGAAGAAAGCGCAGTATAAGAGAAAACACATTAATTTTATATACACAAACACATCATGAGCATGTGCATATAATCAGAGAGGTCACCAAGCCAACAGAAATGGTGAATGCTTTCTTCTATGGTTGAGGAAAAAGCCAGTGACAAGCAAGTTTAGGAATCTGAACAAGGCTATCAAACACCTCGTTATCATTAATGTCATTTTGATGATGATGATGATAATGTGCTTGTGTTGACAGTTTCAAAGTTTTTCGCTGTAACTGACACTCGATCAGGATGTTATGCTGAAAAGTCACTGTGCAGCACTACACAGAACCAGCGAGGAACTTGCACTCTAAATCGTAAGAAGACTACCACTTACATAAGTGAAGTAATTTACTTCAAGCTCATTCTTGAGGATGCATGAATAAAACCAGATCCTGCAAACGTTAGAGCTAAGAGTCACCCACAATCAAAACTACACTGGCTTTTTTGGCATGTTTAGCTACTTGGAACTGCAGCTGGGCTACCAAAAGCTAGTATATCACTGACACAGTTGTTAAAGTAAACATATCCATTCATGGGACAGTGTTTATGATGCTTTCCAACAAATTAAAGAGTTTATTATTAAAGAGTCTGAACCATTCTCATATAATATTTTCCAGGTAAAGAATTGTACTTATAGACCAAAGCCTTTAAAAATGGTGTAGACACAATTATTTTATAACTTACACCAACAGTATATGCATTAAAGTCACTGACCAGCAATGATAAAAATTATGCTCAGACAGAAAAATAATTTTTTGTCGTAGGTTTTGCTTATAAATGCTTTCAACGGTATATGTATTGCAGTAGGGATTTTGTAAAATCTGATTGCAAGCCAATGGAAGCTATCTTAAGAAAACTGCTAACTACTGTATAGACTTATTTGCAAAGAATGATCTTCAGGTAAAGATGGTATACCACTGAAGCACTGCACAACACAGGTAGAACATTCCTGTAGCAAATGCACTTTCTAGAAAACATTTTTCTGCCATGGCATTTCACTAAGTGAAAGAATTTATGCCGAGATCCATATTATTGGATGGCGCAGTGATGCAGCGATTGCGTTGTCGCCTCACAGCAAGAGGTTCTCCAGTTCAATTCTCGGCTGGGGTGCCTTCTGTGCGGGGTCAGTATGTCCTCCCTGCATCCATGTGGGTTTCCTCCCACATTACAAAGACATGCATCTGGAGCATTTCTTCCCGGGCCTCCGCTGAAAATTGCCTTCATTCCAAGTCTGACTTTCCCGGTAAATATATGTTAAATAAATAATACAAAACTTTCTACTCAATGATCACCATACAAAAGTTAAAACAACCACTTTGCAAGATAGACAGATTTCCATCTTAATGCAGATTATCACATCAGATTGACTTAAATCCAGAAAAAGTACAGTTTTGTACCTACCATAAATGTAGATGTTCGAGTGCTAATACAGCTGCAGTCATAACAGATGGGTTCTCCTGCCGTCAGGCGGGTCCTCGGTCGGCCGAATTCCAAAGTCTAGGTCCAGCGTCGGTTGTCGTCACTTCTTCCCTGATGTCAGTGCGACAGGGGTATAAAGGAACCAGCCGACGCCATTTTCTTCAGTTTTTCTTGCCCCAGATGTCAGGTACCCCCAGAAGGAAGGCAATACATACATTTGTGTAATAATGCAGTGCAATATAATCAAAATACAGCAGTTGCAAGCAAATACATCATAAATTAATACCCCAATCAGGTTGTTTGAGGATGTGTTAGCCCATAGACCTGTCCCAAGAGGGGAAGGAGGGAGGGAAACCTGGACTGCAGCTGTATTAGCACTCGAACATCTACATTTATGGTAGGTACAAAACTGTACTATGTTCATCGTGCATACAGCTGCAGTCATAGCAGATGGGTAGAATCCCAAAGCTAAGAAAGGGGAGGTAGGCACTAGGTGGAACTAGGAGGAGCCAAAATGCCCTGCAAGACCGCAGTGGCAAAGCCTGCTCTAGATTTGGAGTATAATGGTAGGTTGTAGTGCTTGGAGAAGGTATGCACAGAACTCCAAATGGCTGCTTCCAAAATATCCTTGGTAGGAACTCCTCTGAGGAAGGCTGCAGAGGTGGCTGTGGCCCTGGTGGAATGAGTTCTAATGCCTATAGGAACAGTTTTGCCATGAAAGGAATAGCAAAAACGTATGCAGTGGGCTATCCATTTTGAGATTGTCTGTTTTGAAATTGGCTTTCCTTGAGCTCCTACCGCATAGGCCACAAAGAGCTGTTCTGATTTTCTGAAAGGCTTTGTTCTGTCCAAATAATAACACAGTTGTCTGTGGATGTCCAAGGAATGTAGTAATCTCTCACCTTTGTTTTGAGGATTAGGATAAAAAGTAGGTAAATGTATGGCCTGATTTAAAGCTACCCGGGATACCACTTTAGGCATAAAGGACGGGTTGGTTCGTAAGGAAACACTGTCCTGATGGAAGATGATAAAAGGCTGGACAGCCATGAGAGCCTGTAGTTCTGAAACTCTACGAGCTGAGGTGATAGCCAGAAGGAAAGCTGTTTTCCAGGACAAATATTGCAAATCTGATGAGGCAGCTGGCTCAAAGGGAGGCAAGGTCAGCTTTTCCAGAATGAAATTAAGATCCCAAGCAGGTATTGGTTGTTTCCTTGGAGGTCTTAAATTCTTAGCCCCTCTGAGGAACTGTCTTAAGAGAGGGTGAGAGAATAAAGGTGGATCAGTGTTGTATTCTGCAGAAATGGCTGAGGCATGGATTTTGATGGAGGAGAAAGAAAGTCCACTGCTTAGCAGTTCAGCCAAATATTGTAGTATTTGAGGTAAATTCAGGTTTCCCGGATCCTGGCCCTTTTTCTCATTCCAGACACAAAAACGTTTCCATTTTGTGGAGTAAGCTTTTCTAGATGATGGCCTTCTGGCCTCCAAAATGACATCCTGCACCTCCTTGGAGAGTAGGGCCTGTTGTGATGCTAAGGAATCTTCCATGCGGTTAGATTGAGTGTTTTTAGCTGGCTGTGCAGAGTTTTGAAGCTGTGCTGAGTCAGAAGAAGAGGCATTAGAGGCAGGGTCCATGGTGGGGAATGCGTCAGGCTCCTCAGGAGTGGGTACCAGTGTTGCCTTGGCCAGTCCGGAGCAATGAGGATCATTTTGGTCTGTCTGCTCTGGTCTTCAATAGAACTTTGGGCAGCAGAGGAAGAGGTGGGAAGGCATAAACTGTCATTGATGTCCAACTGAAAGAGAGAGCGTCCACTCTCCAGGCCTTTGGATGGAAGATCCTTGAGCAGAATTTTGTCAATTGATGATTTTTGTGGGAGGCAAAGAGATCTTTGTCTGGCCTTCCCCATTCTTGGATTATTTCTGTAAAAACTTTTGGATGCAATTTCCATTCGTGTGGATCTGTCATATTCCTGCTTAAGTCGTCTGCCAGCGTGTTTTCCTTGCCTGGCAAGTACTGTGCTTGTAGTTCCATTTGTAAGTCCATGGCCATGTTCCAAAGTGACATGGCCAGTCTGCATAGGGGGTAAGAATGTGTTCCTCCCTGCTTGTTTATGTACCACATAACTGTGGTGTTTTCCGTTCTTATCAATAGTTGACCTGGTTGTAGAAGGTCCTTGAAAGCTATAATAGCATTTATTACTGCTAGCATTTCTTTTTGATTGATGTGAAGGTGCTTTTCTTTTTGGGACCATTTGCCCTGAATGCACCGATCTGTCATGTGCACCCCCAGGCATAGTCCGAGGCATCTGTTGTGATGACTTGATTTGCTTGAGGCTTGCTGAATGGAAGACCTGTGTTTGTTTGACATGCTTGAGCCCACCACAGAAATTCCTTTTGCAGACATGGAATTAGTGGTATTATTGCTTCCAAACTGTGGCTGTGTTGAGACCATATGCTTTTCAGGTACCATTGTAGTTTCCTCATATGCAGCTTTGCACATGGGATTAGTAAGATGCAAGATGCCATGAATCCCAGAGCCTGCAGGATTTTCCTTGCAGTCAGCCTGGTGCAATTTGCTAGTGTTTTGAAGTATTGAATTAGTTGCCCCTGCTTCTCTGGTGTGAGGTAGGCCATCTGGGTGTTTGTGTCCAAATTGGCACCCAGGGAAATTATCTTCCGAGAGGGTATTAGCCTTGATTTCTTTTTGTTGACTGTGTATCCCAGAGAGTTCAATAACATTATTACATAAACCAGATGTTTCAGAAGAATGTGCTTGCTGTCCGCTTGGATCAGGCAGTCGTCCAAATAGGGGTATATTTGTATCTCTTGAAGTCTGCAGTAGGCAATTACTGATGCCAGGCATTTCGTGAATACTCTGGGCACAGTAGATAAGCCAAAGGGCAATGCAGAGAATTGATAATGGGTTGAACCTGCAAGAAATCTGAGGTACCTTCTGCAATTTTGTCTGATTGGGACATGCAGGTATGCCTCCTTGAGGTCCAATGTTACCAGCCAAGACTCCTTGCCCAGCATGGGAAGAAGTTGCTGTAGAGTGAGCATCTTGAATTTTGGTATGAGTAGAAATGTGTTTAGGATGGATAGATCCAAAATAGGTCTCCAATCTTTTCCCTTCCTTGGCACCAGAAATAGCCTGGAATAAAAACCTTGACCTTGTTCGTGTGTAGGTACCTCTTGAATAGCTTTCATGTTTATGAGATCTGTAATTTGCCTTTGTGCCTCTTGCCCTTTGATTGTGTGGCAGGTTTGGCATGCCTCTCATTTTTGGAAGGGGGTGCAAATTGAATTTGTAGCCTCTGTTTATAATGTCCAGGATCCATTTGTCCTTTGTGACAATATGCCAATTTTTTGAAAATAATGCCAGCTTTCCTCCTAAGGGGGCTGCCATTTGAGACCTGGTTGGCATGCAAAGGGGAAAGTCATTGGGTTTGCTTTCTGAAAGATTGCGAGTTGTCCTCATCACCTCTTTGTGTAGGAGCTTGCCATTGTCTGCCTCTAAACGATCCTTGGGATTGCCCTCTGCCCCTCAAGCGCCTGTACCTGCCTCTTTGGGGTCTGTCTGTGGCAGGAAAGGACCAGTTTTTGGAAGGCCAATTTCTACTAAAACGTGGGGGTTGAACCTGTAGAAATTCTTTCACAGTTTGCATTGATTTAGCCTTTTCCTCCATTTTCCTTAATACCTCCTCAGCATTAGCACCAAACAGTACATCCTTTTGAAGAGGGGTGTCTAGTAATTTAGCTTTGACATGATTAGGCAAGGCTTGTTCCTTGAGCCAGACATGCCTACGTATGACTGATCCTGTAACAGCAGCTCTACATGAGGCCTCTAGAGCATCAAAACCACATTGTAAGGTATGCTTACTCACTTGTTCTGCACTATGCATCAAATCCTGCAACTCCTTCAAGTCTGGTTGTTCAAGTTGTGACATTTTACTTTTCAATTGTGATAACAAAAACTGTTGGTATTTTAGCATATGAAACTGACAGTTTAAGGCCCTCATGTATAAGGTAGCTGAGGTATATACCTTTTTCCCCACCTTTCTAAGGATCTGGAATCTCTCCCAGAAGGCAATGGATTTTTAGCAATGGAGGCCTTAACTCCCTTGGGGCCCTGTGAGATGGTTTCTGGGTCAGCCGCATGGCTTTTGTATAGAATTTGGTGTGAGTCAGGGACCCTGTAGTACCTGTCAGGCTTAACTGGAGCTGGAGGTAGAGAGTCCGGGTTAAGGCAGGCCTCCGAGTAAACATCATCTAGGATGTCCAAGACAGGAGGTATAGCCAGAGGCCTGTGCTGAGGAAGCAAGAGAATTTCCCTGAGCCTTTTCTTGGAATCTGAATAATCCTGGCCTTCCCAGTGGAAGTATTCCCTTAAGGTATGCAAAGTTTCCCCAAATGAGTAATCCTCAGGGGGGGATACAGAAGGGATGGACTCCTCCGCATCAGAGTCTTCAAAAGGGGAGTAAGAATGTTCCTGATCATCAGAGTGCTCTGAAATAATGGAGCCCTGATCAGAGGAGGGGGACTCTTCCTCCACTCTAGGCCTTTTGTCCGAAGGGGGCTGAGAACCTCTGATAAGAGTAATTAAATCCTCAGCCATTTTAAACATCTGTTTCTTAGGCATGGGGCCTGGAGATGGACCCTGTGTAGCTGGTTTCTTAGAGTGCATGGATGCTTTAGACTTTTGAAAGCCTTGATGGAGAAAGAAGAGGAAGGTCTGAAGACACCTTGAGTGGAGGTGGACCTGTCCACATTCTAAGTATCAACGCCGAGTGGCTTCGGTATTTGTAGTCGGGGTGTGGGCCGAGGAGCCTGCGACCTCGGGCACAGGAGACACCGTCAAAGAAAGGTCGTCGGTAGTCAGGGGCTGCGTAGGCGCCTCGCTGAGAACCGGACCACATGGAGTCGGCTTTGGCGTGGTGTCGGTAGAGGCCGCGGACCTCGTGTGTCGGTCCTTGTCTTTGCGTTTTTTAGACAAAACCGGAGTCGGAGTATCCGATAACATAGTATAGTTAAATGCTTTCCCAAAATAATGCTGGGCGAACTCCGCCCGACGCGTAATAGTGCGTTTGTTGAATGTAGCACAAAAGCGGCAGACCGAGACGTCGTGGTCTGGGCCTAAGCAAGTTATACAGAGGGAATGGAAATCTGTATGCGGTATTTGCTTCCCACAAGAAATACAATTATTAACTTTGTCTGACATCAGTCTGAGGCAAGAAAAGTTTCCCCAACGGGGTACTTAGCTTTTAAGAAGACTTCGGTTTCCAAATTTTCGTAATCTCAGGAGCTGGCCGACCGGCACTTGCGAACTGCTTCTGCTTCGGGCACCGCGTGGCAAGAAAGACTGAAGAAAATGGCGTCGGCTGGTTCCTTTATACCCCTGTCGCACTGACATCAGGGAAGAAGCGACGATAACCGACGCCGGACCTAGACTTTGGAATTCGGCCGAGCGAGGACCCGCCTGACGGCAGGAGAACCCATCTGTTATGACTGCAGCTGTATGCACGATGAACATCAGTGTCCACAGTTAGTTGCTCAGTACTAGAATCACAGAATTGAGATTACACAGTCACAGTAAACTCGTTTGAAGAGGAAAAAAGTCACCATCTCCAATTTCATTCCTAGTGAAGTGTCCCAACACATCTAAACAGGTCATGTGGATATAGAAGAGGGTTACAAAAAAATATAAGTAAGTTGAACACATCCTTACATGTTAAATGTGTACTGTGAGAAGGTACTGAAATCATGTTTAGCTTATGACGTTACAAACAGTTCCAGGAAGGCAATGAAAATCATTTGCATCTAATCTTTTTATAAAGTACAGTGGAAAATTAAGAATTATATATGTACTGTTTTTCATCAGGTTAATCCTACTAGCCCATGATCCGATCTCAGAGGGAGACTCTCGGTAGCACTACTGTCTATATGAAATTTGGCCAGGACACTGTGAAATTCTCCTACTCTTCTAAAATGCGCAACAGTGGATTCATAGAGGGATTTGGAGATGGCAATAATGGCAGTATTAATACTAGTGTATAGTACCTGACATACTTTCACTGCACACAGGCAGCAATACAACGGAGTTTTCTAGTTGTGGCAGTATTAATACTAGTGTATAGTACCTGACATACTTTCACTGCACACAGGCAGCAATACAATGGAGTTTTCGAGTTGTGGCAGTATTAATACTAGTGTATAGTACCTGACATACTTTCACTGCACACAGGCAGCAATACAACGGAGTTTTCGAGTTGTGGCAGTATTAATACTAGTGTATAGTACCTGACATACTTTCACTGCACACAGGCAGCAATACAACGGAGTTTTTTAGTTGTGGCAGTATTAATACTAGTGTATAGTACCTGACATACTTTCACTGCACACAGGCAGCAATACAACGGAGTTTTCTAGTTGTACACTGATCACCATTTCTTCATCTAAATACTTGAAAAATGCATACAATCCTAAATTCCAAGGCTCATCCTGGAAAACAAACTTCTATCCCTAACATAACATGGCTTTTGGCAGTATTACAGTGTCACTACTGCCCTTCTCAGCTCCACATCAATCATAAATCAAAACAGGAATAAAAGCAATAATGTATCTGCAGTTTTGTTTTGACCGGTCAAAAATATTTGAAACAGTCCTCCACACTGAATTCAAAGGCTGTATACCCTTGGTCTTGACATCCTATCCCTTGCATACTTTTAAGGCTACCTCGCTGGGAGATCACAAGCAGTAAAACTGATACACTCTTACTCTCTTCCTTTCTCCCAGAATCAGTTGGGATCCATCAAGGATCCATTCTAGTTTTCAGCATATTCATAAAATGATCTCAATAAATCCAGTATGCATGCCTCTATTGTAAAGTATGCTGATGATCTCATACCTTCCAACTGTCCAGATTTTCACAGAATGTCCAAATTTGTGCTTCATATTTTTTGTCTATTCCTCATAAAATTTGTAGTTGCAAATCAGTGGGATACTATGAGGATTGAAGTCACTAAATAATGACACACATTTGAGTTTTAGTCTTCCAATCCTTCAGAAGACATATGTTAACACAAACTCTGTTACTCTAAGCAACTTTATAAGTTTATAAGAGCAATATTTAAAATCCATCCCTATTTTTGTGCCGTTGTCCAGATTTCTTGCACTAACAGGTTGAGAGGTATGAAGACTGTACTCTCTTATGCTCGGTGAAAAAAAACTTGCACAAGCTTCAGCAAATTACCCAAGAATCACCCACATCTATCGAACCACGCCTTTGTAACTCTCAACTGTTTTTGAACTCCAAAAAATCAAAACTGATTCCTATTCACATACAACAGTGGTGCACAACCTTTTTGTGGGGAGGGCCACTACATGAATTCTTAATGCATCTGCGGACCACCTCAAAACATAGTAAGTTGTTACAAGTTAACAATAGGTACAGATGACTGACATTTTTACTTAAAACAGCAATCATGAAATTGCCTGTTTTCTACATCAACTTTCGGTTTAACTTTATTCTGGCTTGCAGCCATGACTTATTACAAACTCTTGCAGAAAGTTACTACTGTTTACAGACAACTTATAAACAGAGAATAGTTACTTCCGCAGCTAAAATTAGAGGTGTGCACAACTGTCAATTAGATAAGTAAGCACGTGCTGGAAAGTTTGCGTGACTGGAGTAAGACATAGCATTTTTTCACTTTTTTAAAAATTTTTGGTTACTCTCTGGGGGGCGGATGTGTTGCTTCAAGGGCCGGATTTGGCCCCGGGGCCGGATGTTTTGCACCACTGCTTTAAAACAATGCTACAATAAAATAGCTGAATTTGTAGCTAATCCACACAATAAATCCCACCATTGTCTTGTGCTTAAACAATTGTCTTGGTTAGTACTACCACTCTCCATATCTCTTTCCCTGTTAGGATTTGCACACATATTTTTCTGCAGACGTGATGTATTCCCAGCACTAAGCAACAACCAACATTCATGCCCCAAACAGATCCTTATTCTCCACAGAACAAACTCTCTAACAAATAATAAAACCATATACTTCTGCTGAAGATTCTTTGCACACCTCATACACGTCTACAAATCCATAATCATAACTTCTTCAAATTGCAACTTAAACTACACCTCAAGAACTCTTGGCTCTGCTCCTGCTCTATGTCCAGCTAGCAACCCTCATAGGTTCATAGGTTCATACTAGGCTAACCGCCCCTCTGGGCCATTTCAAGCCTAGCCAATTACCCCTTGTGAGAATCAAACCCTGTACCTTGTGTCTGCAAGGTAAACACCTTAACTATTATGCCAACCTCCCACCCCTTCATGTTGTACTAACCTTTACTACCTGCTCTTGATTTTGTTGGTCATTCTACTACTTTTTGCTAACCTGCCTTTCTATCTAATATACCTAAACACTATACAGCATTAGTCTGCAATACCCCTCTGCTGTATGCACTTTGTCTGGAATTTTTACACTATGGGTTAGTGTTATTATTATTTCCCCTTTGTAAGTGCATTTTTTATTCTTTTAACCTGTGTATTGTGTTTGAAATACCAAAAAACCTTATGTATGCACCACTTGTACTAAGTATCGTGATTAGAAACTTTAAAACTACTGTATATGTACATGTCATTGCTTAAACTGGGAAATTTTTCTGTTTATTATATTCACTGTATATAGAGCTTTTATCCCTTGACCTCTGCTAAAAATGGGCACTGTGCCCAGCTGGATTTTCCCAGTGAATAAATGCTAGTAAAAGATAAATGCATAAATAGTGTGATAAAAGAGGATGTATACATTGTCACTGAGATGGAGATAATGATGACATCTTAGTACTCATTACTATTCTCTTATATTGGGATTTAGTACTCGTTACTATTCTCTTATATCAGGATTTAGTATTCGTTACTATTCTCTTATATCGAGATTTAGTACTTGTTACTATTCTCTTACATCAAGATTTAGTACTTGTTACGATTCTCTTATATCGAGATTTAGCATTCGTTACTATTCTCTTATATCGAGATTTAGTACTCGTTACTATTCTCTTATATCAAGATTTAGTACTTGTTACTATTCTCTTATATCGAGATTTAGTACTTGTTACTATTCTCTTATAACGGGATTTAGTACTCGTTACTATTCTCTTATATCAGGATTTAGTACTCGTTACTATTCTCTTATATTGAGATTTAATACTCGTTACTATTCTCTTATATTGAGATTTAGTACTCGTTACTATTCTCTTATATCTGGATTTAGTACTTGTTACTATTCTCTAATATCAGGATTTAGTACTCGTTACTATTCGCTTATATTGAGATTTACTACTTGTTACTATTCTGTTATATTAGGATTTAGTACTTGGTACTGATCTCTTATACTGGGATTTACTGTACTTTCTCATGACCCATCCTACTACCCCTCGTGATGTACTCTCCTTTCTAGCCTTACCTTCAGTATACCTTAACACCGAAATATTCTTTCATTCTACTCCTCTACCTTTTCTCTTTTAAGAAACCTCAGTTGTATCTACTGATAAAAATGCTTGACTTAATGCCTGTATATATTGTCCTCTAACATTATTGCTTATGAATGTATGTATATAGTGTCTTCTAACATGTTTGCTTATTTTTTATACACAAATTATACTTCTTTGTTGTTGTCTTTGTAATCCATGTAAATCTGTAATCTTGCTGTTGTACTTCTGGAGTTTCTCTCCATACGCCTCCGCTGAAAATGGGTACGTACCTTAGTCGGACTCTCCTGGTAAACAAATGTCAAATAAATAAATAAATAAAAGAAAAAAAATACCGCACACAAAAATAAATCTTACTTTTTACACTTGATGATGAACTGAAGGAAACAGCACAGGCTAAGGGGGGAGAGGGTCAGTCATACTCATTCAGAGAACTCTATAAGTAGGTTTAACAAATATTATAGTCTCAATTTGTTCATAAGGTGTATTTGTTTACATTAGGACAGCATTACTGTTGTCTGAGCCAGTGGTTCAAATTTTCTATCATTCCATTTTTGTAGTTCCTCATTAAAGAGGTTTCTGAATATATTCAGTGAGACTAAAAGAATGAACATATAGCTGCATAAAAAGTTACATCTATAATTTGTAGATACCAATACTGCAGAGCATTTATATAGCACTTTCCAACAGAGATCAATGCACTAATTTTCATGTTTGCTGAACACAAAGCAAAAAGCAAAAAAAACATCTGTTTAAAGAAGTTTCAAACTTTCTTTTATTTGTACTGAATTCACTTCCAAACAGAAGCAAATATTAGAAAGAATGTATCTACATTTATGATAAATACATGACATGGAAAATCATCAGTATTTAACTGGAAGAGGTCTCTGTCCTCACCTACAGTCTGGGAGGGAAAATATAGAGCGCAAAAGTATCAAGAATCTTCTCCAGGCAAAAATGTTCACATTGACCTTAGAAGTGATGGAAAAATGCACTGTGTCACCACCCCCAATTTCACAGGCTGCTCCACTGAAAAATGACATTTTGAAAAAAATAAAAAGCACCTTTGTTTAACTGTTGCCACCTTTACAATCCTCTGCCATCCACCAACAAAAAAGTTACACCTGATTAAACAGGAATTTCAAGAAAAGCAGATGTTTTGTAAAGTTAAGCAGCTGTGCCACTTTTTCTGCAAAGTTCTACTGTAAGCAAACTCTGTATGAATCATTTGATTCAACAAAATGTGTTTCAGGGCACACTAAAGTCATAGTAGGCAAGGAAATGCATGTAAGGTAGTAGTACAGAGGTGAATGCTATATGCTGTTAACAAGTAATCTTGCAATGCCCAATGACACATCATTTGCTGAATCAGCATTCATTGTGCATACTATGACTGAACAGTTAAAACTATGGTGCAAAGGCAAAATAGAGTACTGTATATTTAAACTTTTA